>NC_079392.1:8030184-8056581 GCF_029220125.1 Pseudoliparis swirei | reverse complement strand
GTCCCAGTGGACGGAGCAGTGCCAGTTGGTGTTTGAAAAGGTAAACAAGCCTCTGTGGGGAGCCACTCCTCCACACACCTAACTTCTCTCTTCACGTTTACTCTGCAGACTGATCGTCGAACAGAGGGCTGGGGAGGCGTTTGTCCCAGCAGGTAGGGGGTTGTGCGCCCGTGCATGTACATCAGCCGCAAGCTGCTTCGAGAGAGGAGGGCAGGTACAGCACGGTGGAGAAGGAGTGCCCTCGCCATCCGGTGGGCGGTCGACTCCGCTGCGCATTACCTCCCTGGGACGCTCATTCACCTCTCTGGTGGGACCACGCCCGCTCAATGGCTCCACTGCATGAGCATACCAAGCACTTGAATCACTCGGTTGGTATCTAGCGTGCTAAGCCTTTAATTTCAAAGTGATCCATGGCAGGGGCACAGATGAGTCGTGTGCGGACTTCCTCTCCCGCTTTCGCATGGGGAGGGAGGAGGAATTAGGCCGGATGTTGGCCCGGCCTAAGTCGGCGGTGGAGGTATGTGGCAGTGGGGTGCGGGCACAGCTGCAGAGGGGGTGATTGAGGGGGTGTGGCTCGAGGAAGGTGCGGAAGGGGAGGTGGCCTCGGCTGCACCGGATGAGGGTTGTTGTTGTCCTCTTTATAGGCACAGAGCTAGCGCCGGGAGAGAACCGGCAACCTGGACACGGAGCTGCGGAGACACCGAGCTAAGAGCGGAATACAATAAACTGTATAAACCCTGCAAACCTGCCTGAGTGTGACTCCTTCCACGCCGCGGACACCCACAGACGTGTTACAAACACCTTTATAGTTCTTTGAATAACTATGTAGATTCAAGATTCAAGATGTTTTATTTGTCACATACACACACAGGGTGTGCAGTGAAATGAAAGTGGCAATGCTCAGCAGGAATGTGCAAGGGCAACAAGTACACACTATTTACAAATAAAAAACAACACAATATTTACAGTAAGTGTGTGTGTGTGTGTGTGTGTGTGCCTAAGGAAATGGTTCTTTAAAGAACCCTGGTTTAAAAGGTTCTTTGTGGAACCAAAATGGTGCCTTGAAGAACCATCTTTTAAAGTTTCTTTGAGACACCTTTATAGGTTCTTTGAAGAATTATTTAAGGAAATGGTTCTTTAAAGAACCCTGGTTTAAAAGGTTCTTTGTGCAACCAAAATGGTGCCAACAATAGAACCATCTTTTATTTCTTTGAGACACCTTTATAGGTTCTTTGAAGAATTATTTAATGAAATTGTTCTTTAAAGAACCCTGGTTTAAAAGGTTCTTAGTGGAAACAAAATGGTGCCTTGAAGAACCATCTTTTAAAAGTTTCTTTGAGACACCTTTATAGGTTATTTGAAAAGAATTATTTGAAATGGTTCTTTAAAGAACCCTGGTTTGAAAGGTTCTTTGTGGAACAGAAATGGTGCCTTAAAGAACAATTTTGTAAGGTTCTTTGAGACACCTTTATAGGTTCTTTGAATAATTATTTACGAAAATGGTTCTTTAAAGAACCCTGGTCTGAAAGGTTCTTTGAAGAACCAAACATGGTTCTATTATGGCATCACTCTGAACAACCATTGTTGGATCCAGATGGCACCTTCATTTTTCTGTGTGCAGGTAGAAAGCAAAAACTGAAAACGACTGTCAATGACAGCGTTCTATTGTTAAGTGTTTAAACAAAGGCTGCCCTGAGAGGGAATGACTCATGGCTTCAGAAGTGAGTAATTACAAAAAAGACAAAGAGAAAGCTGGCTGGAGGCTAAACCTCTGGTTTGACCTGCATATCAAAATGGGATTCAAACCCCAAAGCTGGAAACCGATAGACCCCGTGAGACACAGTGGTTCGCAGTAGCTGAGCAGTGAAGTGGAATATGCTCTGAGATGGTATATATGCCATCAGAGAGAGACACTTCTATAATAAAAGAGAGTGCGTGATGCATTGCTTGCAAACAGAGAGATTTGGGTTTTAGTGAACCATTCATCAATAAGACATCCTCCAATGTTGATCAACCTGACATGAAATGGGAGCCACGAAAAAGGAGGAATAGAATAAAGCTGGAAAACCGAGGGGAAAGTAGCTTCTATTATGTATTCATTATATTAGGTTTCTAAAAGCTTTTTGGTCAGATATTGAGACATTTGATGCCTGATGAGATACCCACTGTAGTGCCTGAGGGGATTGATCTATTAAATCATAATTTCTTTAATCCTACGATAATATCATGGTTTGAAGATTATCGCTCGCTGGCGTTCACCGTCATGTCATTAATTGAAACTGCTGGCTGGTCTTTCTGTATGTTGTGGCTGGTCAGTGGTTGACGGAGCACAGTGAGATGTTTTTAACCGCTGTCATTCACAAAGCAAAAGTAGCACCCTGAAATATGTTATGTCATATATCTTACCGGTTTAATACAACTGTGTCCATTTCTTATAATTTACTTTGAATGTGTGTTTAACGTTAATTCATATGTTGTTCCTATATTTGAGAGCGTTGATCACCTGTGTACATACTAACTGTGAAGGGAGGAAAGTGCTTGTTGTCCCTTTTGGAAGAGAGCACTCTCTCTTTAAGAGAGCGCTGTCTCTTTAAGAGAGGAGTGCTGTCTCTTTAAGAGAGGGGCGCTGTCTCTTTAAGAGGGGGCGTGCTGTCTCTTTAAGAGAGGGACGCCGTCTCTTTAAGAGGGGGCGTGCAGTACGCAGGCTGAAGACAAAACAACGTATGCTCGTGTTAAAACAGAAGAACAACCTGTTTCTGAACAGTTCATTTTAATGGTGCAACACAAACATCTGGATTTATAGCTGATACCCGTTAATCAAAATTCCTATATTGGTTCTGTGTCTCTTCTCAGGACCAACTTAATTTCATTTTTATTTTGAACGATTATATATAGGGTTATAGATGACTCAAGTTAAGGATGCTTCTTTTTTTTTGTTTACAAGTGTTATCCCAGTTTGGATTATATAATAAGTAAGCTGGGTACTCGTATACATGTAAACATGATTAATTGTCTGTGGATACATAAGCAAGCTGGGTCCTCATTATGTACACATGATTAATTTGCTGTGGCGGAATGAACCATGTGATCACAAAATAAGCATCAGCCAGAAGTTGCATTACATAAAATGACAACCAGAGTTAGTGTCCCTGTGCAGTCTGCCTTTCATTATCAGGTGTTGAGTGCAGTGTGAGCAGTGGGTTTATTTAGCAATGAAATGCTGCGTTCACACCAAAAGTGTTGAGAATTTTTCGCTTAAGTAGATCCCATGCAAAGTCAACGCACAGGCCTTGAATGGTTGCGATTGGACGACATTTTTCGCCGGGCGGTTCGAATGACGTAAATTACTACGCTTGAAAGCGTGAATGACTCAAATTTAGCAACGCCGAAAAAATTCGCCCGACACTGAGTTGCGAAAGCCAATCAGCGTTGAGATGCTCCGCTGTTGTTGAATTTAATTGCTGCTGCTACTCTAATAATGCTGGAAGCGGCATTCATTCAGACATAGTCGGTGAACGTCACCGAGCTGTGTGAGCCTACGGGTGATGTTATGTATAAATATATATTTATATATATGATATTAATGTTATGAATCCGAACACGAGGGCAGTTGATGTTTCAACGTTTGTGGGATTTCCACAACATGTGCAAAGCAGAACTAGTGGTTAGTTCTTCCATGGTGGATGGTGGAAATGATAACTGTTTCCACGGAGTAAAGCCACGAAATAAGCCCACGCCCCCTATAAGGTGCGAATGAAGCGAATAAACCACAAATAAGTGAGTAATATCACGTGAGTAAAGCATTGCGAATTTTGTTTTGAACGTAACACAATGCATTTTTGGATGACATCCATTTAAAGGAAAATTGAGCATCTGAAATTAATTACAAAAGATGCTTTCTACGCATTGGTTTACAGTGTGTGTGTGTGTGTGTGTGAGCACCTGAACAGAGACGGTGCCTGCCAGTCTCCTGGCGATCACCGTGTGCAGACGTCCGTCAGCCAAGTTCGTGACTCTGCTCCCGATCACTTCCACGTCTCCGCTGCTGTGCAACTTGTACCTCATTTCCAGCCTGCGTCTTTGCAAACACAGAACAACAACAACACCAGCTGACAATTTAATGCAAGAATGTACAATATCACAGGAAAAATAAGTTGCGGCATTGTTTTAGTATCGTTAAAGTGCCATGTTCTCTTACTTTAAGTCTATTACATAACAGTGCCAAATTATGACATTCAGGAATAGAGTGGGGCTTTATTTGTCCCTGAGGGGAAATTGGACTAAGACCTTGAATAATGAATATTAGATATGAAACAGATGTAGCACAAGCTAGTGCTCAAAACTATTTAAGTTATATATACTATACACTGCAATTGTTGATCACCAACTATAAAAGGTAATACTTACAATTAAAGAGAAAAGTAAAGAGGTATTTTTAACCAGTCTATAATAATTAATTAGGCATGTTATCCATAGATGTACATATTCTGGCTCTGAACATCTCAGAAGACACATATTAACTTCTAGAAAGAGACATGTCATCCCAAAATATGAATGTTCCAAGGTTATACCAGTTGTTAACTAAAAAGCTAAAAACTATTTCGAACTTTGTCGATTTGTATCTCTATGAATAACAGTCCAATATGAAATGAATCCCCCCCCTCCCGGTTTAAAAAAAAAATTAAATGCTGTCGCTGAGATAATTGAATAGTCAAAGATAGAAAGATAGATAGATAGATATATACTTTATTAATCCCCAAGATGCCTGCAGATTAGGAAAAATGATAGGAAATAAGCTCTTTTCATATTTCATGACCTTTTCAATAATGTTTTATAATTATATCTCTGTATTTTACTATTTTTTCCACAGACTCCCAGATTATTTTGATAATAAAAACAATCTTACAAAGGGCAAAGGGAGTTTCACACTGAGCGGGTGACTGAGATGGTAAAGTTTCTTTGCTTGCAGCCGCTCAGCAGCTACAGTAAGAAACATGAGAAAAGCCTTTGTGGTGCATCCAAAGAAACCTCTCTGGATTCAATTAGCTACTTTATCAAGACGCAGATACCGATGGCGGCTTGCTGAACTAGAAAAAGCCTCCCGGCTATTTCTCTCACTAATTAAAAAAAACAGCTCAAACTTACCTCTGTTAACGGCAGAGTTTTTAACAAAAAAAATCATAGCAATTATATTTAAAGTACATTCATGGCTTGAAGCAAGCCAAATCACTGGTGCCTGGCCTCCTGTCATGTCATTGAATCTGACACTGTGCACAGCATTGAGCCTGCGAGGAGATCCGATGCAGCAGAGGACCGAACGCAGAAGGAGAAAGAAACCCGAGTGTGTCCTCACCATGTGAGTTGATGAGCAGTGCCAGGTACTGCCTATAGAAAGAGTTGACGAGTAGCAGGGCAGGACTCTGGTTGGTCCTGAAGCTCAGGAGATGTTTTCTCCGCTCGGCGATAGTATCAGAGTGGATGGAGAAGGCGGCGCTGTTGGTCGCCCAGAGGGCTCCTTGAAGTTGTAGGCAGGCGTCGATGACTGGAAGCTGGCCGAGACCTCTGCAGGTTAGAACATTGACGAGTGAACGTATGGCTTTCACTCTGACATGCCTCTCTCTCGAGTGCATCGGTAAAAACTGCCGTCGTTGACTGAGATTGAAGGTCAATGTGGAAGAAAAAAAGTTAAAAGTGTACAAACGCTTTGCTTATTACCTTCGCATTGAAAATGCGGAAGGTTCTGTTTTGATCGCCGTGTATTTATTTATTTATTTATTTGTATGCGTGTTACTCGCATAACACAAAACGTATTAAACCGAATCGCATGAAATTTGGTGGGATGATTGGTTATTATCCGGGGACCATTTGATTAGATTTTGGGATCGATCGGGTCAAAGGTCAAGGTCATGAAAAGGTCAATATCTTCTTTTTACCATAGCACGGTCAATTTCTATCCAATTGGCATGCAACTAATGCCAAAATGTTCATAATTCAATGCCCAATCTTGTGATATGCGAAGGTATGCGCTCTACCGAGTGCCTATTCTAGTTTGTTATATATTTTGAATTGTTTGTAAAATGCATTTACAATATCAGCATAGAACAGCTAATTAACCACATTATCAAGTAGTTCCTTAAGATAAATGTGCAACCTTATTAGTAGCAAAGGTCATTACAATACTTTTTGTAGTACATTTGGCTCACTGCCACTGATTGCCGGGGGCGGGGCTTGTTAGCTTATTGGCTCGATTGTTTTTTTTCCCTTTCTTTTTTGAAAGCAAGAAACTGTTGTTTTACGTCACGATGCCGGATGAATCAGACAACTTGGATGAGTCGGCAGATCCAGGCAAGTAACTTCCAGTTCAGGTTGCCTGGAAACAGGAGTTTTTGGAGATGACTTCAAAACTCTGACCGGCCTAAATATTGTAAAAACCGGCAATTGTTGGTGTGCTTTGGTTTACGTTCAGATTTCTTTTTTTCTTCTTCATCAAAACAAACAAAACATGTCAAAAAATTAGCTTTTAAGGTGCTGGGAGGAAGATCTCAGCCAGGCTAGCAATTTCCCTCCTATTCCAGTCGTTATGCTACGCTAGGATAACCAGCTGCTGCCTGCAAAACCGACACACGTGAAAGTTGTATTCATCTTCTCTCTAACTGTTGGCAACAAAGGGATAAGTGTATCCTCCAAAATGTTCTTTAACAATCAGCACACAGCATGTCTACACTGACGGTGTTCAACAAGCCCCTTGATGCATCACACGGGGGCCACAATGTCACGGTGGGCTAGAAGAGTCCTTTAAGATAATCTTGGTGCTTGACCTTCAGGACAGAGCGGGCTCAATTATGACGCACTCAAAGCGAGCGTCGAGAGGCCGACAGTGAACGAGAGAGACGGTCAGGGTCAGTCGAATGTGTGCTGACTGAAGGACCCTCTTCAGAAAGCAGTTTCATCATTGCCCTCTCTTCCGATTTAAAGCACCGGAGAGAGGTCGTGTTCTACGAAGCTTTCGGATAAACCCCTCTTGTCAGCTCACGTATTAATATAAACTTTCTGCAATTCAAGTCAACGTGTGGTAGATTTTTTTGTTATGGTTGTTTTTCTGGAAGACTTGTGTTAAACGTTCTCAGAAAACTTCCGTGTCTCGGAAATTGTAGTTGGTAGCAACTGAACACCGCATATCCAAACAGGAGCTGATAGCGACAGTAACTGGACGCGACAAGCCAAGCTGTGCAGAAGCTTAGCTTAATACTCAAAAGTATAAATAACCACTTTCGGAGAAAAAGCTTTTTCGATGAACGTTAGCTAAATAAGTTAGCAGCTGTTACAATTTGCGAGCGACAAAATCTACAGTTGTATAAATGAGAAGTTGGCCTTTGTCTGATAACGAGGAACAATGGTTACCGAGATCAAGTGGTAAATATGCAACTGTCGTGAACTGTGTGACGTTAGAAAGCTGGACAGGCTAAGGGGGCGTGGCTTAGCATACGGTTAATTCAGAGTGTCTCATGAGTTACACAAACACCGAGGGACGGGGAGCCACATACAATCTTATTTTTCAAAAATGGAGAGAAATGGCTAAAAGGAACGTAGACTGACTAGCGAAGAGGCAAACAGATATCTTCCTCTTTGTTAGGATAGCCTCAAACATCAAAACAAATTTGGAGGAATTAGGTACTAAGATAATTCTGAAAAATTGAGGGACAGAAAAACATCACAATGTCTTCTTAAATATTTTAACATATTAATGTTGTTACTGTAATCACTCAAATTTGACCGTTGGAATATTATACAGTGCTGGAAATTATGACATAAAGTTGTCAATTGAAAGATGCAAATATCAGATGATTCTTCTCTTTCTTTCTTTAACCCGATGAGATTTGTTTGGAGAAGTTTGATGGCATAACAAAATATCCGCTCTCCTTGAACACAATAAATTAACCTGATACATTTGCCTCTCTCAACTTTTATTCTTCGGAAAATAAATTCCTGAGGCCGTTGCTGGGACAGAAAACTAAATGCAAGAATTTGAAGTTAGAGGGGAGACTTGGTAATATTTTTAAAATCACATACGACCATGACTAAGGCTTTTTCATCCATTGAGTCAATCTGTCCGTCAAATATAATCGAATCGTAGATGTGTTGGATCTTTTATTAAAACTTAAACTTCACAGGTCTGAAAGCATGTTATCTGTACCTGTGATGAAAGTTCACATTACTAGTAGTGACTTTCATTGGAAGCAGGAGAAAACTGTTTTGCATTGATTTATAAAATGTCATACATTCTTACTTTTGGGGTACAGAATAATGACATATTGTCGTATTTATTAACATGAAGTCTCCGTCTTGTATTTGCACCTTTATGACAGAAGGCTCCAGTGAAGGCTGACTGGTCGCAGTCGCAGGAGAAACCATGAACTCTTTCCACACAGCGACCCTGGTTCTGGCACAGCGACCCGTAGCTGCTGCAGTGGCCCGGGCATCCGGGTCGGACTCCCGGGGTGATCTTCGCCCTCTCCTCCAGGTCCAGAGTCACGCCGTTCAGCTGCAGAGAGCGGATGCAGCCCAGAAAGCCCTTCTGTCTGGAGGCGGTGCCTCCTGCAAACAGACAAAAACAATACTGTACACATTATACCAGTGGTTCTTAGCCTTATTGGAGGTACTGAACCCTGAAAGCTCTATCAGTGCATTAGCCGAACCCTTCGTAGTTGTAAAAAAAATGTTTTTCTTAAAAACATAGGTATATATTCTATAAGTGCACAAAATTAACCACATCGCATCAGTTCTACACAAAATCATTATGTTTAAAGAACAAAACCAACTAAACATGAATTTCACACAAAGACATAACTCAATGAATATTTCCTGCAAATCAATGTGACTTTAACTGTTTAACTGACTTTAAGTTCATAAATTCTCAAAAAAATCTGTTTGTTTTCTTACTTTTTTCATGTCTACCATCCTCGAATAGGATTGGAAAGACAAAAAATGGTGGGTTGCCAAATAGTCGGCGGCCAATTTTTTGACAACCGACAAAAAACGGCCCGACTTGTGTGAACCGGGCTGTACTGTGTGTGTGTGTGTGTGTGTGTCTTGACCCCCTGCCGAACCCCTGAGAGTGACTCGCTGAACCCAGGTGAAGAACCACTGAATTATACACAACTACTAAGTAGCCCAATCAGAGCTGAGAGCCTAGTTGTCATAATATGTTTAAAAGCTAATCAGATAAATGCCTCTTATCATCAAGCCAACCCGAATCAGTCACAATGATGAAAAAACATCTGACCTTTAGCTAATTTAATAATCAAAAGGTTTACACTTGTATGGAGAAGTCTTTCTTAATCGCAAAGTTTACATATTAGTAACTTAAAAAAGGAAAAGGCCTCAATCATAAACTTTAAGGTGCAATGAGTCGGATATTGTCGTATTTTAGTTAAAACGTTAAAAGTAATAATTGACATCATCAACAGAATGTGATGTGTAGATGGCAGGGTGATTGTAGCATTCACAGAAGGGGGCTAAGCCCAAGGTGCGTTACGTTGGACTATTGCGTGCACATTTTTTGGGTGGGGCCCCCGGATATCTATTGTATTTCAGGGTCATAGTGGTATTTTATGCTCATTTGGACACTATCAATGAGATAAAGATAAAGTAGTTTATTGTCAAATATATCATTCAACGAAAACATTTTTAAATAGTAATATATATGAATGCAAAGAATAGAGATATGTCGATAGTTATTTCTTGTATTTCGAATTGACTTGTCCACTCTCTCACCCACTGGAGACAGTTTCTAACTCTTCTCTTACATTTGCCTCAAGTAAAGCTAAATGTAAGACGGGAACAACCGTTAACAACTACCGATATATATATATATATATATATAGCCACATTCTGTAACTACCTGGATATACAGGTCACTCCTTGCATCATTTACTTTGAGCTAACCTCATTGGCTGTCATCCTGGCTGTCTTGAGAGACGTTACTTGGCAGAGTGAGAAAGCCAGCGCAGCAGCCTCCCCAAGGTCCTAGTGCCCTGGGATTATATAGTTAACTATGATGATAGGCTATTGGATTTTAATTTGAAGGGGGAGAAAACATACAAACGAGAACACACGCACATATGTAGCATGTTAGGGTTATAAATAACGTGTCCATCTGAGAAAAAGTAGTTTAACTTAATGACAAAAAAAAATTAAGCCCCCCTTAAATAGGCCTAACGATGCCCGTTGGTAGATGGTATGTCATAAATGTCTATGGATTTTAGCCAGTCTGTTGTGGAATCTCGGGACGAATATGGCAGCAGTGGTCATTTGGTCTTTTTATTCTCTTTTTGAAAAATTGTGAATCTAAACAATGTTGTTTTCTCTGCAGTAAATTACGATTGCAGCCCAAGGCCCTGGATGCTCTGAGGGCATTGAGACGCTGTCGCTGTGCTGGATGCGGATCGGCTTACTGCGTGGATAATGAGCCATCTGGTGTCTGATATTCATCCTTTCCCACTAAAAGGCGAGATCTTTTCACCTGACAATTAGCATTCTAATATAAACAACCTCCCACTATTCAGAGTTTAGACTTGGTGAAATCATTCCAGAGTTCAAAGCTGCCGACGTCTTTTATTTTACATAAACGCATTAGAGTTGTTATTGTTCCCGGTGACTGGAATTGGCAGGGTATTACTCTCCCAGTTTGAGTCTGGCAGAGCTTTTAATGTTCATTCAGAGCAGCTTTTTACGACACTACATCTCTAACCCTGCCTGCCTCGTCTCCATCTGCAGCAACAGCTATTAAACAGAGATAGTACAGGAAGCAGGAAATGTAATTGAGAATTTTTCGTTGGCTCAATAAGGAAAAATGTTATGACACTGAATGAAAAACCGGCATTCTGTTAAATAAGGATTTAACCATCAACATCTAAACTGGGGAATGCGTAGAAAAGACTGGTAAAGACTGCAAAAAAAGGATGAACTTTAAAGTGAAAAGCTTAACAAGAGTTTCAGTATTGTGGTGCTGATGAAAGTCGGACTGGAAGATATTAAAACTGTTATTTTCACTCGAAGTTGTTCAGCTGAAAAAACACTTATTCCATTATTTTACTTAAAAGTGGGAGGTTTGGTATTATGAAACTTTTCATTATTTCGAGGCCAATCAAGCCTTTTTTTTTTAGGAGTGGTTAAAATCTGCATTTTTCAGGGCTTGTGGGAAGACACTTAAGGGAAGGATGTGTTTACAATTTAAAAGATCAGTGGTCATGCAGTGTGAAATACAGTATTCTCGGGAGCTCTGTCCTCCATCTACCGCAGACACAGCAATTTATCCCCTTTCTTTCTTCTCATAAGAACAGATATTTGTTTTACATCAACCAACACAGAGAGAACAATAACTTATTTACAAGAGTATTATCTGAAATACAGATTATACAAGAATGTTTGTTACAGTTGTACACAAAATTAATAGCTCCATGGCAATAAATAAATTGAACCATAATCACTTTGATTCAATTTAAGCGACATTACGGCTTATTAATTTAAAATCTATAGTAATCTGTCTTGTTTAGTTTTACAAATCAAGTGTATATATTACAAATGGGACACACTTTAGTTTCTGCAGTGTAGCGATTTGTGATTTCACAGATGGGAGGCTAACAATTTCAAGAGCACATGAACCATAACTTTTTTTATTTCATAATCCTATCACATTTCCATTCAAACATAGGAATAACGCTGCATCGCCAGTAGACACCAACTCGGACATCAACCCCCACCCATCCACCCCAACCTTCTACCAAGAGACTTCAATCATCATTACAAACGTGTTCACGATACTCGGCAACCAGCGTGATTGGGGAGTCAACGGTGAAAGTCCATCGCCCCTTTCACACAGATTCCTCAATACTGCCATAAAGAAGATCCGCCATTACGCCAGCTTGCTTTTTCACATTGAACCCAAAAAAATAGCGGCATTACGCCGTCGAGATTAATGTATAAATATGCCTCGGGCAGCAACTTGTATCCCAAACACCGTGATGACAGTTTGTGTTTCAAGGTCCTCTCCTCGGAGGATTTACGAGCCCCCAGACTTCGCGAGCTCCCTAATTTGCTAGCATTCTCGGGTGCTGTACGTTAGCTGCTAACGGCTGCTAGTGTTTTTTTCTCAATTCACGCTCAATGTTGAGCTTTTGTTTTGAAGGGCAATAGTAGAAAAGCCAATCAGCAAGTCCCCAAGAATCTTGGTCGTCGCGCAAGCGCGACCTGTTAACGCCTGGTGAAGCGTAAACATGTACACGACGGTAAAGGCATATATCAACATGTATTTATTAATGACTTAGTTTTATGTCGGTGTACTTTGAACTTGTGGAAAAAATTTCGTTCTCAATAAAGGTCTTTCTGCATTTTCTTGTGCGCCCCACCTGTAGTACCACTGCGCCCCACTAGAGGCTCACATTTTGAGAACCACTGGGCTAATGTGACTTGAGGTCAACACTTGCATATTAATAGCAGCCGGTCTAAATGAGAGCTAAACATTGTCTGGAGGATTTGACATTGAATGGAAAAAGACTTGGTGTATTGTCTCTTTTCAATGAGAATGTAAAGTAACAATACAAAAATGGGGGAGGGGGGAGGGGATTCTTCTGCATTTGACCCATCCTTAGAGCAGTCGGCTGCAGTGAAGCGCCCAGGAAGCATCTGAGGATTCAGTGCCTTGCTCAAGGTGCAGCTTACAGGACACACTTACTGTATTTCAGGTAATTACTGTTATAAGATAGTGTTTAGAAATAATTAACTCAGCATCTCCTTTACGGCACCAATGGTGTTGCCACATTAGCAACATGTGTTGAGCTTCCCGCTTGTTGTCGAGACAAAAAAAAAATTTCATTTAAAAAAGACTAATCTCCTGGATTCCTCCACTCATAAAATACAGATGCAATGTGCAAGGGTTTCGATCGTCGCTGTCACGGATAAGAAAAGATGCTAATGAGATTAATGTTCAAACAACGTGAATTACTTTCTCCACCTAATGCGTATTAATGTCCTTTATAGCGCAAGAACAAATGAGTCTGCTGCAGAGGAGGGGATGCTTTTATCTCAGTTTGTTTGGTGGGAAATAGAAAGAAGAAGTCTGGAGCATGAACTCCAAGGAACAGCAGTTAAATAAGAGATCTGTGGGAATAACACACACACACACACACACACTCATTTCTCACCTACGAATAACTGGCTGTTGAGCTGCAGATGACTGTGTCCGTCAGCAGGAGCCTCCTGCGTGGCGGCGGGGAATTCGTCCACGCGCAGCGACGCCTCCTTCACGTTGCGCTCGGCTCGCACGCTGTGCCACCGGTTGTCGTTCAGCTGGACACTCGTCTCCACCCGGACCTCCAGCGGCCCGTTGCCCACGTCGAGGGAGAAGACGACCTGTGAGGCGGCTGTGAGAGGAGGGTACAAGACGGCGTTGTGAGTCACACCGGCAGAGCCGCTTTAAAAAGATTCGGCCACACTTTGGGATAATTGTGTGCTCTGCTGAGTGAGACCCTTATGGAGCCTCGGCACAGAGAATAACACACTTTAAACAATTCATCATGGTAGTGTGTGTGTGTGTGTGTGTGTGTGTGTGTGTGTGTAATGGTGTTGAAACTCTTACAGCTGTAGTGTGTGTTACCACTTGGCTCAAGGCTGGCAACCAAAAGGGAGGCCACACACAGATCTGTGATCCAACAGCAGTTTAATCAAAGCTCCACAACTTCCATTAGTAGAGAGAGAGAGAGAGAGCGAGAGAGAGAGAGAGAGAGAGAGAGAGAGATGCCTTCTTGGAGGCTCCAATCAGCAGGTGAATGTCATAGCTCCTCCCACCAGGAAGCCAACGTAGAGCAGGACGACAGCCAGCAGAGGGGGAGGGTTGTCACATGTGTTATGTTTTTGCTTTTGTTGATTCATATATGATCAAAAATGAAAAAAAACATTCAACCAATGAGGAATTATGGCGGTAGTATGAAGACCGTATTCTGTCAATTATTCCTTCACAGTTTGCGGGTGGAGTAGGAGTAGGGAGTGGTGTCACTTTCTTTCATAATTTGAAAATTATCGAAGCCAAATTTAGCCAATGCATTAAAAATAACATGTGAAATGAATACGGGTAAATTTTGGACCCATGTTGTGTCTAAGAAGGGTCGTGATACACATTTTTTTCTTTTAAAGTACAAATGAAAAATGAAAAATAAGAACTTGGGATGATCAAAAACAAGTTAATTGAGGAATTCCTGGAATTCTGAAATTAATTTATTGCAAAGATATTTACAATTAAAACTCCGTCGGGTCACTTTTGACCCATGTTGTGTGTCAAATGTTTAAGAACGTCACCTATAATAAAGAGAGGTGAGCTGAAGGCCATATGGAGTCTGTTTGATGCCTCCTCTCCACGCAAGTTATCAGAGAGGCGACATCTGTGCACGAGCACAACATCTTCCTCCTGAAGGATACCGACGGTGGAGCTACAGCTTGGAACCATTTTCTAGAAAAATCCATTTCATTTGGAGACTTCTCTGTGGCCCGGCTCCAAGTCATATCACTGCAACAGCAGTTATACTGATACCGAGTCATAAGGAACACCAGCTGTCAAAATAAATGTAATAGAGCTGCAGTGAGATAAGAGAAGTGCTTACTAATGCTGGGGTTTCCCCGAGGGGGAGGGTTATCATGTGTGTGTGTGTGTGTGTGTGTGTAATTCCCACAAATCAAATTATTGTTCATTGGATTTCATGCTACAGACTTCTTTTTTATTAAGATAAGATAAAAGCATGCGCTATAAAGAACATAAATTCTAGGTCTTGGTTAAGATATGTACTTTGTTGACTTTATTACGCGTTTGGGAAACATTGTGGTTTGTGTTACGTTGTCACTGTGAGTCGAAAACAGGAAATGAACAGCGCTCTCTTTTGTCAAAGTCAACGTCACGTCGATCCATCCAGTAAAATCCATCTGAGAAGTTGATCTTCAATCTTCCCAAAATGAAAAATCTAATCGATAAATATGTTTTTATTTTTCATTTCAAAGGATCAAACTGACGGCTGCCACACGTTCACAAAGTAGGTTAACATCAGCGTGAGTCCCCCGCTGTACCAGGTGTTGGAGCTATTTATTTTGACATTTGTAAAGTAATATTGATTATTCATTGTTATTTAGGTTGAATTTTGATATGTTAGAGTTTCTTCTTATTGTAGTTGTAGTTTAGTTTTATCCATTATGAGTGTTGTTTAACCCTTGTGTTGCCTTAGGGTCATTTTGACCCGAATCAATATTACACCCTCCCCCCGCCTTAGGATTAATTTGACCCCATTCAATGTTTAATGTCGGTGTTCTTTCGGTATTCAACAAACAAACATAAAGTGCCTCACACTTAAACTTGGAAAACAATATTAATTCAAATAATTTTCTGGAGGTTTTAATTGCTGGCGTCAAATTGAACCCATAGGGTAAAATATGTTAGTAAATATAAAGGTAACAGGAGGGTGAAACATTGAATCGGGTCAAAATGACCCAAAGGCGGGGGGAGGGTGTAATATTGATTCGGGTCAAAATGACCCTAAGGCAACACAAGGGTTAAATATATTTAGTTTTAGGTTCACTGATTGGGTAACACTGGGTACCTGTGGTTATATATAGGTGTGGGTATAGGCACAGGACCAGCATGCACCGGGGTGGTCGATGTTTTTTTTAGCAGCACAGAAAGGCAGTGTCAGCATTTTGTTTGTTGTTTTTGTTTGTTTAGTAAATAAATTATAAGAAAAATGACATACATTTCCGTATGTCATTTTGGACATTACTTTCTTTTGGCTGCATCAACTCAAAAAAAAACATGTTGCGTCAGTGGCAATTTGATTTATAGTTATATTTGAGTTATTTGGACAAATGGCCACGACAGTATTATTCACTTTATGTCGGACAAAAATAGACAAACATAATTTTGTTTTTCTGTGTGTTCAATATTAGAAAATTGTCAATAAAGAAGCTTTACTTTATTTTTTGGCTGCGTCAACTCCGAAACCCACGGTGCGTCAGTGGCAATTTGATTTATAGTTTTATTGGATTTCTAAGGACAAATGGCCACGCCACCAGGTGATGTAGAACCAGACTGTTAATGACGCAGAGCATGCTTTAGATTACACTCACAGCCGAGTTCGATCCGGATGAAGTCCTTGATGCCTAGATTTTCCAAGAAGACCCCGGAGGACGACTTTGTCTTGAACAGGAACGCGATGTCCGCATTCAGCTCTCCGTGGAAGGTGGGAAAGTGAAGGTAAGACGTCTCCTTGTCAAAAAACGCAGCGTTCCAAAAGTTCTCTGAAAGTGTCAAACAAAATGCTTCAAACAATTGTTTAAATAAAAAAAATAAAAATAAAAATATTCTTTGTCTTTTATCATATCAGTCTGGAAGAGAGCTAATTAAAAAATAAATCTCATTATGACGGCTGTGTTATGAATATTGTGTTGAGTAAACAAATGCACCAACTGTTCAGACAATTAGCCGAGAACAAAGTCATAACTCGTGTAACGCTATCTCATTTGTGTAGATTTATCTTGCGTTGGTGCTCATTTATTCATTAATTTGCCCGTTAAACTGAAGGCTGAAAATTAGGAGGCAATTAAAACAAGGTAAAATGAATCACTGAGATTCGTTTTATTATATAGCTTTTTCACTGGAGGCTGTTATTAAAGAGTACAAAGTAAGTCGTATTTTTTTTGTCGCCGGTCTGCTAATTAGCTGCTGTAATTGGACGATTAACCAATTTTCCATTAGGAAATGAAATGGCAGTTGGAAGATTGGATTCATGGATTCCTGGAGTCCAATTCACTAAAGAATTCAACAACTTCATGACGGCTTGGTCAGAAGCTCTGAGCTTCAAACTGTGACGCTCTACCATCAGTTAGCACGTGTCAATTGTGGAAGCATTCGTTAGAAACTCTCCCTAATTAATAAGTGTGTTCGCATTAGTGAAACTTTAAAACATCTCAAACGAGACGACGTGAATCCTGTCAAAAAGATTTCTTTCATTAATTTCTCTCTGAAGAGAACATAATAGCCGTGTGAACAGAATTGCAGGTTTCAAACTGTAATAAAAAAATGTTTTACGAATATTTACTTTAAACCTTCCAGCTGCATCATTCCAAAGAGATATTTATAATAATAAGTGTTTTTTATCAGGCGAACCTGTCACTTTTTTAAATTTATGCTGTGTGCCATCTTCATTTCATCTTCACCAGTAACATAAAGGCTGATATTTACACATCTGGAGTATTCTCACAAGTGTTTACTTTTACTCCAACACAAACATTATTCAGATAGCCCTTGTGGTAGAGGAGATAAACCCTTTTTTTAGTTTGGGTCTGTATTTTTTCTGAGCAGAAGCCTAAAAATAAGCTGTGGTTAAAAAGGTTAAAATATAACTTTAGTCAAGACATAATTCGGATCATTGGACAATATAGTTATAAGTTTTTCTTTGTCACATTGTCAACACATCTCTAGGTTGTGCAGGAAAAGGCTTCCTCGGCCCCGACAACACACACACTTTTTTACACACGCAATTGAATTAAACTAATTGGCCAGCTTTAGTCCACCCTGTCATTATAGAAGCTTCTGTGGCCCGATGCTTCACACCATGCGGCTCTACGGGAGGATGAATGGAATCGTTGAATAAAACCTATTAATTCATTTTTAATATCATCAAAACATTAATACGTATGTGTAATATCTTAAATATGCAAATAGGAATACATATCAGAAAAAAAACCTGAAGTCTCAACATCTGGTCAAACTCAATGAGCGTCAACGGAAATGGACTCACTGTCTCCATGACAACGTAGGGGTCCCACCCTGTAGGCAGCCTCCGACCCCGCCCGCTGGAGGTCACCCAGCACCAAAGACCTGATGGGGAGGCTCTCCTTCTGGGTCAGGAGACCCGAGTCATCAGCCCTGTCAGAGGAGGAGGATGAAGAAAAGGAGGACGAGGAAAAAGAAGAAGAAGAAAAGGAGGATGAGGAAAAAGAAGAAGAAGAAGAAGATATGGTCAATGAGGGAAAAAAAGAAGAAGAAGAAAAGGAGGATGAGGAAAAAGAAGAAGAAGATAAGATCAACGAGGGGAAAAAAGAAGAAGAGAAGGAGGATGAGGGAAAAAAAAGAAGAAGAAGAGGTCAATTTGAAAAAAGGAAGAAGGAAAGAAAGGTGTGGAAAGAAGATGATGAAAAAGAAGAAGAAGAGGAGGTTGCAAAGATGTCAACGATAAAAAGTAGATAATCATACAGACAGAAGCGATGTGAAATGTGTAACCACTTGAACAGGTTCAGAGAGAGAGAGAGAGAGAGAGAGAGACTGTCATCCCTTCATTTCGGCGTTTCAGATTCTGCTGCTGTGAACATTTAGTCAAAATAAAATAGATCTGGCACTGCGGGGCGTCACGCAGCACGAGAGACGGACGGCAGAATAAAGTCCACGAGGAGTCGCGCGGATGAAAGCTGTGAGATAATAATAGAGAGAAGAACCTCGGGCTCTGAAGACAGTCGCAAGAAGATTGGTGACGATAAGAGGAAACGGGGAGAGCTGCACCATCGGTTCCGGGATTGGGGAAAGTGACCTACATACAGAACGGCTGACAGCTCTGGTTCTCATGGTCCGACCCACCATCTCCCCTTCGTGACCCAAATCGCGGAACATTCTCAACTTCTCAAATTTGTTTCATGAGAATACGGTGCAGTGTGAACCTGAGACAGTGCGGACCGACCCTCCCTTTGGTACCGTACCATTGGTCGTAGTCGGCGTCACAGTTGCAGTAGTGGTTCGAGTCCAGACAGTCGTCACGGAGACCGCAGGCACACTGCCGGCTGCCTGGCAGAGCCCCGCCCCAATACGCCTGGATCTCACCCGGACCCGGACCTCCCACCCACCAGGCGAACGGAGAACCCTCTGCAACACACACACACACACACACGTACTGTAAAACATCATCATTCAATGCATCTGTGGTTGGCAGAATCGAACAATCTGGACCAAAAATGAAAGATAAACTTCACATAACTCAACACAGAGGTTAAGGACAATGGACAATGACTCCTACAGTAGCTGTTGTGTGAATGAAAAGTGTTTCTAACAGATAATTGTCACTCATTAATGTTTTTTCTTTAAAAAAACACATGTTGTTGATGAAGCCGAAACTCGACGAGCAGATCAAATGGGGTATAGAAATGTCTTCATGTTAGTTTCCATCCCTTTCAACCTCATCGTCATCTTCCATCTGGCTGACACCACAACACACATTCATGAGGATTTCGACACAAACACACACACACACACACACACACACACACACACACACACACACACACACACACACACACACACACACACACACACACACACACACACACACACACACACACACACACACACACACACACACACACACACGTCTCTCCTACAGCCTTGCAGCCCATCACTGCACTTTTTTCCACTAAAATTTGGACAGAAAATGGGCATCAACTTTATGAAGTTCATGAAGTATCCTGATGCTTTGCTGATAAACTTCCTGAGGGTTCACAGAAGAGAATCTTTCTCCAGTGCAGTTTGAAACTCAATTTCTACTTTCCCTTTTTATGAGTAAAGGATGATGTAATATTTATATAGTCTTTCGGCAATATAACCAACTAACACTTTTGAACCCACTAGAAGAAAAACAATGTCTCCGGAAAAAGGAATAACAAAAACAAACATAGAAGAATTCCTAGAAAAATCTCAGTATGTTGTAGATAAACCTTTAACTGCTGCAGTCAAGTGAAGAGAAAATGCATATATCAAATGTAATTGATGTTTTAATTAGGTTCTAAATGAACTAAAATCAGCAATTCACACCACACCAGATACAGATCCCTCACATACAGAAAGGTTTGCTTTACAAAGACATTTGTACCCATCGTTCTCATTTTAACAACAACACTCCATCATGCCGACATCCTCCATTTAACACACAACGTCACAGAAATGCAACAAAACAACACAAACAATGTCAATAACACGTACACATCTCACAGTCCTCCAAAAATATCCCTTTTCAATAACTTATGATTCACATAAAACATCCGTGGGCATACATCTTACCTGGTGTGTTGAGGAGGCGGGACTTCCTGCAGTGGTAGGACAGTTCCTGCTCACAGTGCTCTGATTGGCTGATGATGGCCGTCAGCTGCTCCTCTTCAGACTTGTAGTCAAAGTGGGCGGACTCTTGGTTCCTCTCAGGGGACGAGCGCACTCTCGTCAGTTCTGTGTTATTGTGCTGGATCACCATCCACGCCATGTCCTCTGGAACGGACACACAAATGAATGAAGATTTTCCCAGCTGCTCCTGAACGCATCATCTCACTCTTCCGGTAAGCTTTGGTTGCCAGCTCAACAGCGAGCATGACTTCTTCTTCTCCCTCCCGCTCCCTCTTGCTCAGTGTGTCTCATGTATAGTTATCCCCCTGCCTCCCTTAATGATAACGATACATGCAACAAGTGTAGTTTATTTGCTAGGTTGGAGGCAGGTCTAAGTGGGTTAGATGCACGGCTCCGCTATCGGCTCAGACAGCTATGCTAGTTAGCCCGCCTCTCCCGTAGTCGGCGCGAGCTACAGTCAGCTGTTAGCTGTGCCCGGCGGTAACCGTGCAGCCGGATGGTTGGGTAACTGTTCGCAGGAGTCGTAAGTCTACACAGAAGCCCGCCAGCACCAACCACTTCACGTTTCGAACCAGTTTTCCTGCTCAGCGACACACCCGCTGAGGAACACACCCTGGTTATCGGGAGCTCTATAGTCAGGAACGTGAAAATAGCGAAGCCACGGACCAGAGTCGTGTGCCTCGGGCCAGAGCGGGCGACGTGAGTCTTGTTTGAAGCTGCTGGCTAAGGATAAGCGGAGATACAGTCAGATTGTAATACACGCGGTGGTAATGACGCCGAGCCCGCCGCCGAACTCACTAAAATTAATGTGGAATCGGTGTGTGCTTATGCCAAGACGTTGTCGGACACCGTAATTTTCTCTGGCCCTCTCCCAAATTTGCAGACAGACGAATTGTATAGCCGAATGTCGTCTCTTCAACCGCTGGCTGTCGAGGTGGTGCCCAGCGAATAATGTGGGCTACGAGACAACTGGAAGACTTTCTGGGAAAACCTGATCTGATGAGGAGAGACGGCATTCATCCCACGGTGGACGGAGCGCTTCTCATTTCTGAGAATATGACCAAGTTGATCACCGGACTTAATCTATGACAACCCAGGGTTCAGAGTTGTAGTTTAACACCCTTCTCTGCTCTTCCATTCGAGCAGTTACCCACCCTTGACTTTAGAGTAGAGACTGTGTCTGTCCCACGGCCACTTCAATTAAATAAATCAAAAGTAAGCAGAAGAGGAGTCGTACACAATAACCTTATACAAGTTAACACAATTATTTCAGCAGTGCAACAAAATAGGTCTATTAAATGTGGTCTCCTAAATATTCGATCTCTGTCATCTAAAGCTGTGTTACTGAATGATTTAATATCAGATAATCACATTGATTTATGTTGCCTAACTGAAACCTGGCTGAGCCATGAAGAATATGTCTGCCTGAATGAATCGACTCCTCCAAGTCATATTAATACTCACATTCCTCGAGGCACCGGTCGAGGAGGTGGAGTAGCAGCCATCTTTGAATCGAGCCTATTAATTAATCCTCAACCAAAATTACACTACACCTCATTTGAAAGCCTTGTTCTTAGTCTTTCACATCCAACCTGGAAAACACTACAGCCAATTCGATTTGTGATTCTGTACCGCCACCAGGTCCATATTCAGAGTTTATATCTGAATTCTCAGAATTTATATCAAGTTTGGTTCTTAAAACCGATAAAGTTATTATTGTTGGAGATTTTAATATCCATGTGGATGTTGATAATGATTGCCTTAGTGCTGCATTCATCTCCTTGTTGGACTCGATTGGCTTCTGTCAGAGAGTACAGAAACCCACTCACAGCTTTGGCCACACGCTTGATCTTGTTCTTACTTATGGCGTTGACATTGAGCATTTGAACGCCTTCCCACAGAATCCTCTTCTGTCAGACCACAACCTCATCACTTTTGAATTTATACTACCCGAGTGTACTCCGTTAGTCAAAAGTTTCTACACTAGATGTCTAACTGATAGTGCTGTAGCTAAATTTAAAGAAGCGATTCCTTCTGTATTTGATTCGATACCACGTCTCAATATAACAGAGGACTCCTGGTCTAACTTTAGTCCGTCCCAGATTGATCATCTTGTTGACAGTGCCACAGGCTCTCTGAGAATGACACTGGACTCGATAGCCCCTCTGAAGAAGAAGACAGTGAGGAAGAGGAGGTTTGCTCCCTGGTATAACCCTCAGACCCGCAAACTGAAGCAAACGTCACGAAAGCTTGAACGCATATGGCGTTCAACTAATCTCGAAGAATCCCGCTTAGTTTGGCGAGATAGTCTTAAAACATATAAGAAGGCCCTCCGTAATGCCAGAGCAGCCTATTACTCATCAATAATAGAAAAAAATAAATACAACCCCAGGTTTCTCTTCAGCACTGTAGCCAGGCTGACAGAGAGTCACAGCTCTGTGGAGCCGAGCATTCCTATAAACCTTAGTGGTAATGACTTTATGAACTTCTTTAATGAAAAGATTGTAACTATTAGGGACAAGATTAATAATCTCTTGCCCATAACCAGTGCCAATCTGTTCTCAAGTGGAATGGCCTTTGGAAACCGCTGTATGCCCTGGTGTATATTTGGAGGATTTTCTCCTATCAACCGTGACCAATTATTTTCAACGGTTTCTACTGAACACGCCTACCTGTCTCTTGGACCCCATCCCGACGAGGCTGCTTAAAGACGTTTTGCCTTTAATTGGCGGCTCTCTATTAGATATTATCAATGTGTCTCTGCTAACAGGCCACGTACCACTCCTTCAAGGTGGCTGTTATTAAACCTCTCCTGAAGAAGCCCACTCTGGATCCAGAGGTATTGGCTAACTACAGACCGATCTCTAACCTCCCCTTCCTCTCCAAGATCCTTGAGAAAGTGGTCGCAAATCAGTTGTGCGACTTTCTACATCATAATAGTTTATTTGAGAAATTTCAATCAGGATTTAGAAAACACCACAGCACCGAGACGGCACTGGTGAAAATTACAAATGACCTCTTAATGGCATCAGATAAAGGACTACTCTCTGTCCTGGTCTTGTTAGACCTTAGTGCTGCATTCGACACCATTGACCATGACATCCTGTTACAGAGACTGGAGCAGTCGATTGGCATTTCAGGCACGGCACTAATTTGGTTTAAATCCTATTTATCAGATCGATCTCAGTTTGTATTTGTAAACGATGACGCCTCGATAACCACCAACGTTAATCACGGAGTTCCACAAGGTTCTGTGCTTGGACCAATTTTATTTACCTTATACATGCTTCCTTTGGGCAATATTATCAGGAAACACTCCATAAACTTTCATTGTTATGCAGATGACACTCAACTATATTTATCGATAAAACCAGAGGAGAGCAACCAACTCTGTAAAATTCAAGCATGTCTTAAAGACATAAAACATGGATGACCTGCAACTTCTTGATGTTAAACTCAGACAAAACCGAAGTAATTTTAATCGGCCCTGAGCACCTCAGAGATCAATTATCTGGTGATGTGGATTCTGTAGACGGCATTGCCCTGGCATCCAACACCACTGTAAAGAATCTTGGCGTTATCTATGATCAGGACTTGTCCTTTAACTCCCACGTAAAGCAAATCTCAAGGACTGCATTCTTTCATCTACGTAATATTTCAAAAATCAGGCACATCTTGTCTCAAAAAGATGCAGAAAATTGGTTCAGCGTTCGTTACTCGAGACTGGATTACTGCAACTCCTTATTAGCAGGCTGCTCTAATAAATCTCTTAGGTCCCTCCAGTTGATCCAGAATGCTGCAGCTCGTGTTCTCACTAAAACTAAGAAAAGAGATCACATCACTCCTGCACTAGCTGCTCTGCACTGGCTCCCAGTAAAATCAAGAATCACTTTTTAAAATCTTCTCTTAACCTACAAAGCCTTGATTGGTGATGCTCCATCATATCTTAAGGAGCTTGTCGTACCATATTGCCCCACTCAGAGAGCTACGCTCACTAAATGCGACCACTTGTAGTTCCTAGAGTCTTAAAAAGTAGAATGGGAGCCAGAGCCTTTAGTTATCAAGCTCCTCTTTTATGGTACCAGCTTCCAATTTCAGTCCGGGAGGCAGACACAGTCACCTCGTTAAGAGTAGACTTAAGACCTTCCTCTTTGACAGAGTTTATAGTTAGGCTGAATCAGGTTTGCCCTGGTCCAGCCCCTTGATATGCTGCTATAGGCTTATAGCTGCCGGGGACGTTTTAGGATGCACTGAGTACCTATCTCCTCTTTTTCTCCTTAAGGATGAATTTTCATCTCTCAATCACACGCTACTAACTCTGCTTTCTCCCGGAAGTCCTTGACTTTCGCCTCATGGGGTCATCGGACCCTGTGAGACAGCATAAATCCCATCTGCCTGATGGATCGCCTGGGTCGTGGGAATTCCTGCTCATGACTACGCCACTGTCCTGTTGAGACTCCGCCCTCCTCCTCCCCACCGCCATCTGCCTGATGGATCGTGAGGTCTCCATCGTGGAATATGCCTACTATGAACTATTCATACACTCTGTCATATTCATTGAATGTATTTTAACTCTAAATCTGTCCTTCTGTACATTACATCTATTGCATCTGTCCATCCTAGGAGAGGGATCCTCCTCTGTTGCTCTCCTCCAGGTTTCTTCCCTTTTTTCCCCCTGAAGGGTTATTTGGGAGTTTTTCCTGGTCCGATGTGAGGTTTTGGGGCAGGGATGTCTATGTGTACAGATTGTAAAGCACTCCGAGACAAATTTGTAATTTGTGAAATTGGGCTATACAAATAAACTGAATTGAATTGAATTGAATTAATAAACATCTTGATGTATTGTGTGTGTTCACGAGTGGAGATGTGCTGCTACTCTGTCGTAGATGAGCTGGGGTCTGATACCACTGGCCGTTCATCGCTCATGTGGATAATGTCCCGATGCGTTTCCTTTGTGTTTGTACGCCTCGCATGACTTCTCATATTTTGCTGTGAAAAAAAACAACAACAAAAAAACAACATATCAACAATAATACATCTTCTCACAATCAATATTGTGGAGGAGACGCGTTCTCGGGTCAACTCCAAAAGCCAGTTTCAAGAGACGACACTTCCATTTGCATTGATGGCACCAGTCAAGTGACAATTGAGGAAAATAAAATGGATAATTTATTGCACATTTGTGAAAAATTGAGAACTATACCCATAAAGATATTAGTTATGCGGCAACTCAATCGTACAGACGAGTGATAAGGAAGGGATGAGTTTATAAAACACGAGTCAGCTGGTAGGAGTCATCAATAAGAAGTCAAAGCTATTGCGACAGCTGGGTGGGACTTCAGGGCTCGGCCTGAACAAACACTACGCTATATGTAAGCTAGCAATCAAGAGAGATTGATACGCATCAAAAGTGATACCGTCTTGTTCCACTGAAATACTTTAGCAACCATGGATTCAGTCATCGTTCAACTTGTGCATAACAAGATAGACAATATCCAAATGTCTATCTAATGTTAACCGATCACCAAAAACAATGACATAACGTTGTAGCCAGAGAGAGAGAGAGAGAAGCAAAACTACCAAATGTTACTGCAAACAATACAAAAGGAACAATTTTGATATTTAATTTGTGGATATTTTTGCCCTGAGATGCTTGAATCGCTTGTATTTAACGTGGTCACGGTGAACCTAAAACAACCACAGCTCATCATGTATGGCTAAAACACGATTGTATTTGTATTGTGTTCAGGTATTGATTTCCTCTCTGAATGAACTACTGAGCAAGAAAGCCAATGGCCTCTTAATGTACAAAGGCTTCACACACTGTAATTAAACCCCTTCGTCTATAGTGTCCGCTATCGATGATACATCAGCAACCATCGCGTGTTACTGTTGTGAAATCAGAATGTATGTGAAGAGAGGGCTTTAAATGAAAATAAACTTTATTCCATATGGAGAGAACGGAGGAATCACACAAAAAGAGGTAGGGGTTAACATCAAAGGCAAACCGGGTTTGAATACATAGGGAAGGTGCAGGTGATTGGACACAGATGCAGGTGATTATGGACACAGGTGGAAACAATCAAGGACAGGGCAGGCAATCACAGGGACCGGAAGTGCAGGGAAACAGAGGACATGAGAGACGGGCACTTCAAAATAAAACAGGAAAGACATAAGACAAAACCCAATTGTCCTCTCACCAA
>NC_079392.1:8012922-8029184 GCF_029220125.1 Pseudoliparis swirei | reverse complement strand
TTTACTTAGCCAGAGAAGGTAACCGGTGATTTCCCGGCGAGCACTCGGACTACCTGTATGCTCGTCCCCCGTGCCGGCGAACACCCATTATCTCCCCTCTGCCCTCATCACCGAGGCACTCCACCTGTTTATCGGGGCAATCGAAGCCCGTAATCTGGCCGTCCTTTTCCCTGGAAAAGGAACCGTCCATTTAACGCGGTACCGATCGATTTTCAGCGTTTTGGTAGTTCCGGAGAGGAGGAAATCCTTTAAAACTAGAAGTACTTCACGAGAGGGCGTTTTAAAGGAAGTTAGCATAAAGTAAATAAATCAGTGCGCAATAGGTTGAAGAGTTACCTAGCTCGTTGGAATAACCCGCTTGGCGAGGGCGTACATTTCTACGCTCGTCACCCGTCTAAAACCCAGCTTAACCCTAAAAATGCGTTATTGGCACACAGAGAAGGCCGAGCTGAGCTGATCCCTTAGTGCGATAAAGGCCGAGGAACTGAAGAGACGAAAAAAGGCACAAAAACTCTCCTAGTACTTGTAATTAATTGAGTTTAATTACAAAACTTTAAACACAAGCCGATGAGTGAGGCTCCCCGCTTGGAGATAGCCGTCGCTTGGCATGTGTGTTTAAATAATTAACCGCGAATAAAAAGAGTGAGCGTATCACCATTTATTCCGGCTGATGTGTGTGTGTGATTGTCTATAGTGACGCCGTTCTAACCAGACTGCGGCTGTAACAATTACTCTAATAACGATAGGGGTCGAAATCCTTCTGGGATTTCTCCTCAAACATATTCAAAGAGGTGTGTGCGTGGGATCACAGCCTTTTTATTTGGGAGAAAGGTGCGCGGTTCAAGCGGAGGCTGTGAGGAGAAAGAGGGCGTATACATCGTCACCACGGCTGTAAGTGACGTCCCACTCCGACCACAGTTGTATCGCTCAGACACTGGCCTCCCTCTTCCTTTATTGTGCATATTGATGTGCAGGGTGGCGCGAATAATACTGTAATAACGGCAGTGTTGTTTTGACCATCTATGATAAATCTGGCAGTGTTGGATAAACAATCCTTGTGTTCCCCCAGGACATGTGGAAATAAATATCTGACTAAATCCCGATAGGAGGCTGCAGTGTGATACATGCTGGAGCTTTGTTTTCATTGTTTCCCCCCCCTCTTCCCAAACAGGCTCTTGTCAAATGCATCATGCCTCATCCTCCCGAC
Organism: Pseudoliparis swirei; assembly: GCF_029220125.1. Lineage (NCBI taxonomy): Eukaryota > Metazoa > Chordata > Actinopteri > Perciformes > Liparidae > Pseudoliparis > Pseudoliparis swirei. Next base: position 8,027,977 of record NC_079392.1, on the reverse strand, counting down.
ATCACCGAATATAGCAGTTTATGGACACTCAGACGTCCTAGTTAAACAGGAAAATATAACAGGAACCTAGAATAGGATAACATATCCTCCTTTTATTTCCGAAGCGAGTTAGACTACCTTGAACAGGTGTGATCCTCCTAGGTTGTGAGTGTTCGATTGAACACACATTATTGACTTTAATTTAGTTGATAGTTTACATTAAAATAACCGAAGGACTTTAATTTGATTTATCGAGTTTAATTTGATGCATTGAGTTTGATTTGATTTATTGAGTTTAATTTGATTTATTGACTTTAATTTGATTTATCGAGTTTAATTTGATTTATTGACTTTGGTTTGATTTATTGAGTTTAATTTGATTTATCGACTTTAATTTAATTTATTGAGTTTTATTTGATTAATTGACTTTGATTTGATTTATTGACTTCATTCTTATGAAGTGTTTTTGTTCAGATTGATCCATTGATTGCAAATTATATTTTTGACCGTTTTAATCAGTTGCGACATAACTACTACCGTTCAAAATAAAACTGACAGATCGTGAAACCAAAACAAATTAAATAAAAAGAGACACTGATAAAAAGAACAGGCTGGTGCGCAGGCACGGCACAGACAGCTGAAGTAAATGCCTTTTTGGAAGGCCTCTTAGCAGCTAAGAAGAACAACACTTCTAAACCAAGACTTGTAACTGACAGAGATTACTGTCACAAAACAGGTACTCAGGAATTGGAGTACTGGACACAAAGAGATTTTACAAATGTAAAAGGCGAACCACTCGCCCACGCGCATTTGTGGAGTCGGATAGCAGAAATAACTTGTTCTATGTACCTAGATTGGAATCATGTTAATGGTCACACCGACGTTAGAGATTACGATCATGATGGTAATAGACAAGTTAACCTAATGGCCCAGACACGACTCAAGGTGGCCAAACTCTCCCTGAAATTTCCACCGGGATGGAAGGGAGAAGACGCATTCACTGAGGTGCCGCCTGACGATGCCTATCAGGTGGTCACTGAAGTGCACGAAGGACTAGGGCATGTGGGTCATGAGAAGATTCTAAAGGTTCTGAAACATGATCGGCATCCCTGCTCTGAACACACACACAACACAGGTCAGATCACGATGTCAGCAATGTGCCATGGTCGATGGGTTTAAGAAAAGCTACGCTGTAGCGACTTAAGATATTGTGTAACAGACACATCCAAAACTAATTTGGAATGGCAAGTCCTTATCCCATCAATCCTGAACTTGAACTTGACATCGGTGACCTGACCACACACACAACACAAGCCGTGTGGATGCCTCAGCTGCTCGAGACAAAATCTGGAAGCAAAGCCTGTATAACCTGGTGTCTCTCAAGGCAGCCGACTATGGTTTAGCCAGAGGGCCTCCCTCCTCGCCCACAATTTTATGGGCCCTGCGTTACCCGTTTGGCTAAAAACAATGATAAATTTATGTTATGTATTATGTACTGATAGACGATTTAGAGACTGGCGTCCTATTTTCTTCAATACTTTTATTCAGTTTTTGTTTATTGTTTTGGCCTCCCAGGATGTTTCTGTTTGGTGGAAATATCTGATACCTGTTCTGATTAGTGATATTGGTTGCCTGGTGGTGCAATTCAAGTTTGTTACCCTTATTGATACATCACAGCTAAGAGATTTCTGAAGGATATGTTATGTCATCGACACGCATTATCACTTGTTCCGTAGTATTAATTTAAAATATTTACGTAGTAGCTCTAGCAAGGCACTACATTCAGCAAGTCTTGAGCCGAGGAATGTTCTGTTAAATGCGGATAAGTAGGTCTCGGTGAGATTTGCCTGGTACTAAAAGGACAATTAAGGCGCCTCCGGTGTTCATAAGAACAGGGCCCGAGGCGAGGGAAGGAGAGGTGTTAGGGCAGCGGTTCTCTTAACCCAGGATCTCCTGATGGCCGTCAAAAATGTGAATTTTTGACAGGTTTTTAAGACATTTTTGAACTGACTGATCGACTGAATGTGTGGATTTTTGTTTTTGTTTTCAATTTTTATCACTTTTAGCCAGTTAATGGTAAATGTTTTAACAGGGTAACTCTTGTTTTGAATTTTGGGGACCAGGCGACCTGTGTCCTTTGTTTCTCTCTCACAGGGTGACTTGTCACCCTGGGGGAGTTACTTTTGAACCAGGTTATGTCGTTTAATAGAATTTCAGTAAATCATTGATGCTGGCGGCTATCTAATAAGGCCGTGAATTGGAAATCGCGTACAGAATCGTTTACTCACTTGTAAACCACAATGAGGGCTGTTTGTTTTAAAGGTTTGTTTTATTTTTATTATTTTAATTTTAATATTTTAATATTTTTATTATTTAATTTTTTTTATATTTTTAATTTTTGATTGTTTCCATTTATGTTTAAAAAACCTGCATTAGTGTAGTCCAACAGAGGTTTGCTAGCTTTCTGTTTTTCTTTGATATATTCTTTATTATTGGCTGTTTGTTTCTTCATCACTTCGCCGGTGCTGACAAGTTCAAACCTCATTTAGAATGGAACACCATAGTCCCAATGTCAAGCAGGTCCAGGGGCTGTGGTAATACAATGACCTGGATCTGAATCGAGAAGCCTGCATGTACATCCTGTGACCAGAACCAGTGATCCGTCTTCCTGAAGACCCGAGCAGCGCATGCAGTAGCATTCAAGCCTCTACAGGGATCCGGTGTTATTCTAGATCACTGAATAACCAGCGTTTGAGAATCTGGCCCAATACCTGCCTCTTGGAAGCAGAGCCAGCAGACGTCTTCAGGACCGCAGGGCAGCAGAGATCGAGCAGTATGAGAAACTATAAGGGGCCGGGTTGACAGCCAAGGTCTTTCTAACAGTGTGGGCTCCACCCATTTTCTGACAGGACCGGGGAGACACATCCCGGTGGGCCCTCCCCCTCAGAACTAGACGTGACGGGGACTCAATTGCCAATTCGTGCAGAGGTTCCCCGAAGACTCAGTGCACCCGGTGCAGAGGGTTCGAAGAAGACCAGCTGTACATTGCTGTGAGTCAGGACAATTAGTCTGAGCGGAATATTGGACTTGGTGGTAATCATAACTCATAGACATTTGCGGCGGTCCTGATTTCTGGACTATGTGGATTATATATAAGTAAAACCTTGTTAGGAAAGGGTACTGGGACAGTGGAGTACCAAGGTGATTGAGCGTGGTAACATGGGAAAGAAAAAGAAAAATGTAGTCATAGCTTGTAATGAGGTGTTGTTTTGTATTACTGTTCAAGTTTCAATGGTTTATATTGTATTTTGGTTTTTATGTACCTTAGGGTTTTGGTTGAGGCATAATTCAGGTTTGATGTTAAGTATCATGGCTAATCCGGAGGTCATGAGGGTAGTCGGTTCACCTGAATAACTGATAATAAAGAAACAGATAAGTACCATTGCGCAAAAGTAATTGAAATATTAAAGGGGCTTGGTTATCGAATTGAAGGTGTTAAGTGGGACAAATAAATGCGAATTTTTCAGGATTAAGCGAGCAAGACCAGGCGGAGAGAGTCAGAGGCGTTTACAACCAGGCTAACACGACGGGACAATGGCACCTCTGGTGAATATTCAAATGAAGACCTGGATTCATGTGTATTTAACCTGCCTGTAGATCAATGGTCATTGATATGATAATGTGATATATATCTCTATTATTTAAATATCCTGACCCCGGTTAGGTGATGTGATGTCACTGGCACGGGAAGTCTCACCAGTCTAGAAAGGATCATAGGTGGAGACCCTAAATTGCCAGGGACAGGAGGACACCAGATTCCCCTCTTTGATGTGGGACAGAGAGTCTCCCCAGAACCTCTCAGGAAGAGAGGAGGGGGAACCCCCCATCAACACCCCAAAGAGGGGGACGAATATCCGGTAAAAGTGGGCCGAGGGTATAAAGATGACGGACAGGCTGAAGAAAAGGAGAGTTTTTAGAGGTTTTTTTGAGGGTCTTTGGGGGAGTTTTTTGAGAGGTCAGAAAAAAGGGTTTTTTAGTTGGTGTGATTTAGCGTCAGGCTTCCGAGAGGGAACTGACTTATAATTGTACTTTGTTTATTTCTTTCTTCCTTTTTTGAATAAAATACTTGGCTGCCTTGCAGTCTTAAACTTTACATTCGGTTCGTGGACCTACTTTTTTTGTAAGTCCTATTTCTTCACCCGTCGACCCACCCGAGGAGACGGAAGGCGGAGACCCGGGAGCGGACCCCCGCAGCCTCCGAGGTGAGTCTGCACGGCTACCCCTACTGACCTCAGTCCCCCAGGGACCATTCTGAGCCCTCACACTCTCCACTGACATTTTGTACGGACGAGAGAAATCGCTGCAGCTGGTAGACCTCCGGCTCTCGGCCGAGCCGTGGTTGGCTCCGGGACCAAGAGAGGGACTCGTAACACTCGAGTCCTCGTCGCGGAGTTTGTCCTAAGAATAAGAATATTAATAAGTGTCCCGCCAGCCGCTCTAAGAGCCTCGTACCCTCGAGCGTGTTTGGGAGGAGACTAGATAATTGAATACCCAGCATTTCTCTCCGCGGAGATCGATCTGACATCATCCGGGGTGCCGCGTGCCGAGAATAACAGCTACCACTGTCTATGTGCACGGTCGACATTCATCAGGCCCGAACGATCGCGGAATCATATAGAGGAGTTACTGATCTCCGCCTCCTCTCCCCTTAACTCGGTCTTCGCCTCGCTCGAGTTTCCTCTCCCCTCGAAGCGTCGGCGCGGAGACCGTGACCGGGGCCGTTCGTCAGAAGAGAGGGACAGGGCATCGTGACCCGTGTGGACCCGTGTCCTCTCCAGTGCGACAGGTTAGTCCACAGACGCGCGGCGCCTGGGCGCGCCGACGGGCTCTTCGACAGTTATCTACAGGTCTGTCATTAGAGCACGATTATTTCCTCAATAAAGTACCGGTGTGAGCGCTCGCACCTCAAACCTTTCCCCTCCTCTCCATCTCTCCTCTCCCGTCTCGTTCCTGCCCCCTCTCCCGCTCCTCTCCCCGGTTTCTACCCGAGAAGACTGCGGCGTGCCTTTTCTTTCCGTCTCTCACCCGAGGCGACAGAATTCGGTTCACGTACGTCGTCTCTCTTAACACTTGAGAACAAACTGTACGTCAAATCTGAGAAGTGTGAGTTTCACCAGGAACGGATAGGCTTCCTGGGATACATCATCAAGCAAGGCAGGTTGGAGGCAGATCCTGGAAAGATTAGAGCTGTTACTGAGTGGCCAGTCCCCACTACTCGGAGAGAGTTGCAGAGGTTTCTGGGTTTCGCAAACTTCTATCGCCGGTTCATTAAGAACTATAGCAAGGTTGCAGCTCCACTCTCCAGTCTCACTTCAACCAAAGTCAAGTTCTCCTGGACCACTGATGCTAACGATGCTTTTCTGAGACTAAAATCACTGTTCACTTTGGCCCCCATTCTCATCCAGCCAGACTCAAGCAAGCAGTTTGTGGTTGAGGTAGATGCATCAGACATCGGGGTTGGCGCTGTTCTGTCCCAGACAGCAGGGCCAGACAATAAACTTCATCCTTGTGCTTTCTTCTCACGCCGTCTTTCCCCAGCGGAGAGAAACTATGATGTGGGCGACCGGGAGCTGCTGGCGGTGAAGATGGCGTTGGAGGAGTGGCGACACTGGCTCGAGGGCAGCGAACTGCCATTCCTAGTTTGGACGGACCACAAGAACCTCGAATACATCCAGTCAGCTAAACGGCTAAACTCCCGACAAGCCAGATGGGCTCTCTTCTTTGGTCGTTTCAACTTCTCTCTAACCTATCGCCCTGGTTCCAAAAATACCAAGCCTGATGCCCTGTCCAGGGCGTTCACTTCTGTGGGACCAGTTACCTCTTTGGACTCTATTCTCCCTCAGAGTTGTGTTGTGGGTCCCCTCACTTGGGAGATCAGTAACTCGATCCGAGAGGCGTTTTTGGAGCTACCTGACCCTGGGAGCGGGTCGCCCAATCGTCCGCTTGTTCCCAACTCCTTCCCTTCCCCAATTCTTCAGCGGGTCCACAGCCCCCGTTCCCAATCACCCAGGTCCCAAACCCCACACTCTCCCTTCTCCGGAGACATTTTGGTGGCCAACAATGGACAAGGACACTAAGGAGTACGTTGCTCACTGTACTCCATGTGCCAGGAACAAGACCTCTCTTCACAGACCTGCACGGTTGCTTCAGCCCCTTCCAATCCCTAGTCGACCCTGGTCACACATAGCACTGGACTTTGTCACCGCCCCCCCCACAAGGAAACAATACTGTTCTAACCATTATTGACCGTTTCTCCAAATGTGCCCATTTTGTAGCTCTCCCAAGCTCCCTCAGCCCTGGAGACCTCCCAACTTCTCACCCAGCATGTTTTCCGCCTGCATGGAATCCCGGCTGACATCGTCTCCGACCGTGGCCTCAGTTCATCTCTCAGGTCTGGAAGAATTTCTGTCATGCACTTGGGTCTGTCAGTTTAACCTCTGGTTATCATCCCCAGTCAAACGGTCAAACTGAAAGGGCCAATCAAGACCTGGAATCTACTCTCCGCTGTGTTGCCAATCGCAATCAATCTACCTGGAGCTCCCTGCTACCCTGGGTTGAGTATTCCTTCAATTCACTCACGTCCGCCGCTACTGGTCCCAATTTGAAGCCTCCTTGGGGTACCAACCTCCCTGTTTCCTGAGGAGGAGAGTGAATTGGCAGTTCCGTCCGTCCAGCAACACATTCGCGGTGCCGTAAGATTTGAGGACACCCGCTCTGAACTCCTCCGGACGTCTGCCAGAAATCAACGGTCAGCCAACCTTCACAGACATGCCGCCCCCACACCCCTGGACAATTAGTTTGGTTGTCTTCCAGAAACATCTCCTCCTCACCGAGTCTAAAAGCTGTCTCCTCGGTTTCTTGGCCCTTCCTCATTGAGCGAATCATTAACCCTCTGCTGTCCGCTTGAAGCTCCCCAGAACCATGAAGATTCATCCCACGTTTCATGTGTCCCAGATCAAGCCAGTCCACACCAGTGACCTGTCCCCTCCGACCGTTCCCCTCCCCCCCGGGGTCATTGATGATCATCCTGCCTACACCGCGCCGGCTCATGGATGTCAGGCGCTGGGGCAGGGCTTTCAATACCTGGTTGATTGGGAGGGTTACAACCTGGAGGAACGTTGCTGGGTGCCTCGGTCACGCATCTTGGACCCGGTCATGTTGAGGGATTTCCCAAATGGCAAACCCTGACAAGCCTGGTGGTCGCCAGGAGGCTCCCATTAAAGGGGGGTACTGTGAGGATTTGCAGTGCTCTCCTTCTTTTCCCCCTTTGTTTTGTGTTTGTTATTGTCTATCTGTCTTCCGGGCTGGGCGTGGCTGACCCATTTTTGTTTCCCCACCAACTCTCCTCCTCAGCTGCTGCTCATCCTCCTGATTACTACTCACCCCACCTGCATATATCCCCGGTTCCTTCATCCAGTTTTTCCTTTTCCCCACCACGCTGGTAAATCGATTTAAAAACGTAGTTAGCAGTACCTTGTACTCTCAGTATCTCTGTCCAGTCCCCCCTGCCTGCTCCTCTGCCTGCCACGCCAGCCACCATTCTTCCGTCTGGGTTCCTCCGTGTTTCCCCGCACACCTGCCCCAGCCTACCAGCTCACGCAGCTCTGGAACCCGGCATCGGACCCCCCTCCTCCTCTCCTCCGTGCTTCCACGCACACCTGTTTTCGCCTGCTAGCTCTAGTCAGCTCTGGATCCCGGCCGGTCCTCCACTTCCACCTCGGAGGAGACTCGCTGCTGGTCCGGGACTTTGTGGATTATCATTTCCCCCTGTCGCAGTGTAACCGGTGCTAAGGAGGAATAAACCTGTTTCCTTCATAAGTTCTGTCCCCTTTATAGTGTTCAGTATTGTGGGTTCACTCCTGGAGCTCTCGGGGGAATAACAACTTTAAAGAGAGGAGGGCTACTTGTCTTTACAGTAGTGGGTCTACTCTGTCACCCAATGTAACATGTGCTGCATCTCTTTCTCACTCTATTCTGCTCTGAACCTCTTTCATGTGAGGGTGAAACTTTTTATTTTGCAAACCTCTGAAACCCAACCCAATGTTTCTTAAAGCTGCTCTGAACCTCTCATGCCCAAAGTTACAGTGTGTTGATAGTTGTTATTGGACAGTGTTGAGCATGGTGTGTTCTTGAAATAAAGCTTTGTTTTTTACAATATTCTACTCAAAACCTCTTTTCTTCTCATTGTTGAAAATTTAAAAATTTCACCAGCCGCCACTGGATGGGAGGAGGGAGGGGGGGTTATAAATGGAGGAGGGTACAGTTTATGGACAGGAAGGAAATAAGTAAGGAGTAACGAAAGAAGGAATGGATAAGGAAAGAAATATGAGAAGAATAACACGGTGGGAAAGAAAAGGAGAAAAACAAAGACTGAAAGAAAACACAAAGATGAACAAAGTGATGACTAAATACATGAATAAAGAAAGGTAGGATGCTGCTGGTGAGGCAGGTGTGGAGAAAAGAAGGAGGGGTTCAGAAGGAAGAAAAAAAAGATGGCTGAAAGAAGGAAGGAAGGAAAAAGGAAAGTGTGAGCCACAGAGGAAAACACGTGAGTAAGTGAGTAGGCTATGAATATGGAATTATATTCTTGGAGTGGGATGAAATTTGAAAACAACTGATCAGTAATAATTGTTAGGTAAAATGCATTATTTAAAAATATTTTGTATAATCTCTGGGCACTGTTACAAATATCTCGTATTTACAAGATCTGGATTTCATATTTAAGATAAAAGTTAAGAAGACATAAAGAAACATCAGACTAAACACCAGTGTTTGAATACATCATCAATGTCTTGAAGGATCTATAATGGTAATCCCTTGGCTCAAAGACACAATGATAAGATATTAAACAAATAAACGATGATAATGATATGAAACGCATGAACAGCTACTCACGCCATCATGCAGCTGTTTCCTCAACTCGGTCAGTTCTCTGAGTTAGTGCTGCTTGCTGCTCCTGATGCTCTGGCCTCGAGTAGAAATGATGAGATGGCTCTGACTCACCATTGCTCCCTGTATGCTAGGGTTGGTTGGACCTCTGTCCATCCGGAGACAAAATCATCGGCATGTCCTTATTTATAAGGCTATTCTACATGTACTTCCATCGTATCTTTGAACGCTAATTCAGCTAAAAAACCCGGGAAGCTACCATCTTCCTCTGTGACCTCTGCTCAAGGCCTCCTCTTGCTCTCCGTCCCTCACCCGTTTGGAAAGGGGAAAAAGGGGTTTTTGTTAGCTGCCCCTGGGCTTGAATTTGCTGCAGACAGACCTGGGTCCCCGGGGAAACCCGGGTCTCCTTAGGTGTTTTAAAATAGATTGAAAATATTGGAGGGAAATTCATCTAGCTGTAGATGTTTTATATGACGGAGGTATGTGCTCCTGTGTGAGCTGGGTTGTGTTGGCTTGAGTCTTAGTTTTGGTTTTATTCATGCTGTGATTTTGTTTTTCGTTTTATATATTGTCTGTCACTGTTTTATGTTGTATTGTATGGAACTTGTGTGACGTGCTACTGCTGCTGTCTTGGCCAGGACACTCTTGTAAAGGAGATTTTTAATCTCAATGAGGCATTTCCTGGTAAATTTTTTTTTTTTTAAATTAAAAATATGTCGCTGAGCACGCAGCTTTAAATGTTCACGAACACAACGAGGGATTTCCGTGTACATGACGACAATAACATTCCTTGACTTTCGACCGATACGTCATGATTGCGTAATTGAAAGAATAAAAACAAAAGATATCACATATTTATGGTTGCACCTTCCCATCCTTTGAACGCATGTTGTGATCTCCCTCCTTCACTTTCGTTTAGATTGAAAACCTTCAGCCACATCTGAAGGAAATGAAACAAACTCATATTTTCATAGATTGAGATTCAGATTTCCCCAGATTGGTTCCTTAAACACAAACAAAAGAGCAGGAGTGTGCAGGGACCGGTTCGACAAGGTGCAATCCAACAACAACAAAGAGATATATAACAAACATATTAAAGGACTTTGCATGTCATGTCACATCAAAGGTTCTGAATACTTATGACCATGTGATATATAAGTTTTTCTTTTTTAATAAATTTGCAAAAATGTCAACATTTCAGTTTTTTTCTGTCAAGATGGGGTGCTGAGTGTACATTAATAATAAATATAATGAACTTTTTTGATACATAGATATATATTATTATGAATACAAAACAATTCAATAAAAATGTGTTAATCACTGTCCACTTGAAGCGATACTTGCCAGAGAATTCAGTTATAATAATTATGTGGTTGCACAACCTGACATTTATTGAGCATGTTAAGTCAAAAGATACTGTTAAAAATACATGTAACCACTTTACATAAGTTATTTAACAAATGAGATCAGCATTACATCAAATTTTGTACGTTTTTTAAAAATGTTCTTTTTAGAAGCCTTTTTTGTCATTTACCCAAATATTGACTTAGTGTGCATCATTTTGAAGACACATTTTAAAGCACAGCTTTTGAGCCCAACACGATTTTTTAAGTTTTCTGCTCGAAATGACACCCAAACTAAAAAGGTCTGCAACCAAAACAGCTATTTCAATAATGTTGGTGTTATTATAAAGGCAACACATGTGAGCTTTTGTTCAGATGTGTAAATATTAGTATATATGTTACTGGTTAAGAGTAAATAAAGATGAAACTTCTATGAAAATACACAAAGCTACATGTCGCTAGCTCCGGAAACGTTCTGAGTGGGCCGACACCTGACAAAATTATGATTACAATATTTTTATTTTTTATTTTAGTTGGTGTTTGAGTTGTGTTGAAATGGCTCACTGATCCTTGTAGCCCAAGTTGTCTTCTTTAATTTGATGTACAACATACATATATTTGCTCATGTTTATTATAATATTATAGATAGTTTATAAACAAAATCATAAAAGCCGGGAAATTTGGGGGCGTTGGGGGATAAGTGGTTGTTGTGAACACAGTGTTGATATGAACAGCGCTTACCTGGACACATGCATTGTGCCGCCCTTTTGGGCCCCTTTCCCGGGGTTCCCTGTACTGTTTGGTTTCCACCTCACACTGACGGGGGTTTTGTTTAATTAAACCAAACATGATCTTTGGCAGGAGCTTTCAAGAGCTGTAGTCTGATTAAATCCATTCGCCCCGTACTGCAACATTATAGAATACATGAATTTCTTGTATAGTAACCACACAAAAACACAACTTGAAGATTTCTTCGGGACACATATTATATTTAATAGTATTGGTAGGCAACTTTTACGACTGAGACACAGCTTGACATCCTTTTAATCCATACACTCATCTGGCTCTAATATTCAGTTTACAGCGTGCATCAAATTGACTAATTATACAAAAATATTTTACATACAGCAAAGCAGATTTCATGTACTGTAGAAGTATAAATGCTCTTACGTGACATTCAGTGCTAGGAGAGGAAACAACACATAACAGGAATATAACAAACACGACATATGATCAATATCTATTGCAATAAACCAAGTAATATATAATTATGATAATGACTTTAAACATGTCACAGTGGATATTATTTAAAAGACCCGTGGTATATTGAATGATCAGCCTGTGATACAAATGACAATATTTTTTTAATATAGTTTTTTAAAGCCTTTTTCCCCCATTAACTAAAAACCTGTAAAAACACCTGCCACTAAAGGATACAACTAATCCATTTATAAGTATTTTCAGATTTTTCTTTAGCAATACCTTTTGTTTCCAGAACTAGGATCAGTGTTGTAAAAAAACAAACACTATGGCTCTTGCAGGTTTTCCAGAAACTCCTCTATTTCTCTACCCATTCGGTTCCAGCTTTTATTTTTGAACTTCTCCAGAAGATTGATGCTGTTCGCACGATAGAAGGATCGTTCCGGTATCTCTGCCGCCTTCATGTGGTACCAAATGACTGGTCGGGGGCTTTTCGATCAATTTTTAAAAATTTTGGATTTGTTGTAGAGGAGCTGTTTCTCTCCGGTTCCAGATCCATTTTAGCAGGTCCTGGTACATCTGGTCAGCTTTATCCATGCCATTATTGACTGGGTGTATATTTGCAAGGTCTATTTTTTCCCCAAGTGAAGAATGAGGGTAGAGAGAAATCACCTCCTCATGGAGACTGACTGCTCTGTCTATCATGCTTTGCTTTGTGTGACTGTCCCTGAAAAAAATGATCTTCCATTTCAGACAGAGTGCAGCACATCTCTTCAGATAGCGCTCATCTGGATGGAGTTCCAGAGCCTCCTCTGCCAGAGCAATGGCCTCATCAATAGATATGTAGTTACTGTAAACCCTTTTATCGTTCTCATGCCATTGAGCTGCGGGATTTCTCAAAACCTTACGGGCCCAAATCACGTGCTTCATCCTTAACCTTCTCCTTTTTTCCACGTTGCTCAAGGTAAAACAGCGAGGTAGAAGTTCTCTGGATCCTGTTTCTGGGGACTCTCATTTTCTCCAAGAAGTCAGCCCCAGCCCGTTGTCGCTGTTTTAAAATCACTCACTAACCCTGACGTAACTGGTGTTCCACTCCACCATCTCCGGCTGCATCTTGATGGCTCTCTGGAAGAATCTGCCACCAGCTCTCTGTCTTGCTGAACTTCATCAGGGTCCAGGCTTTCTCAGCGTAGGTCTCTGCATGGAGCTCCCTGCGATGGTGATGGGTATTTCTTCATCAAGGCGTCTACCTTGACAGGTAGGCCTCGCCCCTGCCTGGTCTCCCAGGTGGTGTGCAGCCAAGCCAGGTTCCCCTAGTTCACCACTAACCAGGGACCGTCATCTGCTTTCCTCATCTGGCGGAAGGCCTCTGCAGCCTTGTTGAAGAAACTCTGGGCGTCTTGGTGGAGCCCAGCTGGTACTGAATGAACCCCTGCAGGTTGTAGATGTGACCCAGCCAGCTGTTTCCTCCTCTGTGCCGAAGTCCACCAGCTTTTCGTTGAAGTAAAGTTTGTTCTTGTTGATCTCCATATTCCAGGTGAAGTGACACTGCAGGGCCTCCAGTTTTGCCACTAGTTGTTTTTACTCTGAGAACAACTGATGAAAAGACCAAATATTACAATACATCACTAGGTTCATATAATATGCTTGGTGGCGTGTATGTTTGGATAATCATTGTTCATTTCATGTTTAGGAAGGGAAGAAGATAGAAATGGAGTAAGGAGCATTGAATGGCCAAGAAAGAAATAATAAATAGTAATCTGTTAGCTCCTTTGAAAGAAAATGATGTCACTGCTGGCAGCGTGTATGTGACAAATAAACAGCGTAGGATCTGAAAGTTTGGAAGGAAAAAGGGGAGTAAGGAAGGATGGGAGGAGGGAGGGGGGGTTAGAAATGTAGGAGGGTACAGTTAATGGACAGCAAGGAAATAAGTAAGGAGTAACGAACGATAGAAGGAATGGATGAGGAAAGAAATATGAGAAGAATAACACGGTGGGAAAGAAAAAGGAGAAAAAACAAAGACTGAAAGAAAACACAAAGATGAACAAAGTGATGACTAAATACATTAGTAAAGAAAGGTAGGATGCTGCTGGTGAGGCAGGTGTGGAGAAAAAAAGGAGGGATTCAGAACGAAGAAACAAAAGATGGCTGGGGAAAGGGAAAGGGAAAGGGAAAGGATAGGAAAGGAAAGTGTGAGCCACAGAGGAGAACACGTGAGTAAGTGAGTAGGCTATGAATATGGAAAATAAAACACATTTTACATTTCTCCACCAGAATTATATTCTTGGAAGTGTCGGATGAAACTTAAAGAAAACAACTGATAGAATTTGTTAGGTAAAATACATTATTTAAAAAATATTTTGTATAATCTCTGTGGCACTGTTACAAAATATCTCGTAATTGCAAGATCTGGATTTCATATTTAAGAAAAAGTTAAAAAAAGTAAAGAAACATCAGACTGAACATCAGTGTTTGAATACATCATCAATGTCTTGAAGGATCTATAATGGTAATACGCGTTGGCTCAAAGACACAATGATAAGATATTAAACAAATCATAACGACGATAATGATATGAAACGCATGAACAGCTACTCACGCCATCATGCAGCTGTTTCCTCAACTCGGTCAGTTCTCTGAGTTTCGGCTGCTGCTGCTCCTGATGCTCTGGCCTCCGGGGTAGAAATGATGAGATGTCGCTGAGCACGCAGCTTTAAATGTTCACGAACACAACGAGGGGGCATTTCCGTATAAATGACGACAATAACATTCCTTGACTTTCGACCGATACGTCATGATTGCGTGACTGAAAGATTAAAAACAAAAGATATCACATATTTATGTCTGCACCTTCCCAACCTTTGAATGCATCTGTGTGTGTTGTGATCTCCCTCTTCTTCACTTTCGTTTCCCCAGATTGAAAACCTTCAGCCACATCTGAAGGAAATGAAACAAACTCATATTTTCATAGATTGAGATTCAGACTTCCCAGACCGGTTCCTCAAACACAAACAAAAGAGCAGGAGTGCACAGGGACCGGTTCGACAAGGTGCAATCCAACAACAACATAAAAAAGATATATCACAAACATATTAAAGTACTTTACATGTCATGTCACAGCAAAGGTTCTGAATACTTATGACCATGTGATATTTAAGTTTTTCTTTTTTAATAAATTTGCAAAAATGTCAACATTTCAGTTTTTTTCTGTCAAGATGGGGTGCTGAGTGTACATTAATAATAAATATAATGAACTTTTTTGATTTTAGCAAATGGCTGCAATGAAACAAAAAATTAAAAATGTGTATATACATATATATATTAGTGCTGTGAAAAATAACGCGTTAACTCAGTTAATTCAATTACAGGTTTAACTAGTTTTTTTTAATTTAATGCATTTAACGCCGGGAGAATGAGCTTTCCCAAACCGCCCGTTGTTGGTCGCCGACGAAAAAAAAATCACTTGCAAAATGAGCTTCCAATACACCACTTAATCTGAACTATGTCCGCCTCATGCAGACGGTCTGTTCATCGGTAGATCCTTCCGCAGGTTCACCCGGAAACCTGTTACGACTTTTACTTCC
>NC_079392.1:7971422-8011922 GCF_029220125.1 Pseudoliparis swirei | reverse complement strand
AAGTAAAATTTGCACACATTTCAAATGATTTAGCACATCTGTGCAAACGGTTAGGTACAATTGCCTTCAGTTAGCCCAATTACCAATTGAATACATCTTGCTGGTCTAAACTGACTGTTGCTTCTCAGTCAAGTGGTTGTTCTCTGCAAAACATCTTGGCATCATTTCCTTGTGTCCATCATCACCTGCACAATAGTTCACTCCACTGTCAAAATCGTTCAGGCACATAATACCATGAAAAACATCATGGTATATCCTGTAATATGGATCTCTTGGATCATCGGCTTCATTTTCAGGTGCAACTAGAACTTTACTCATCAAGGGGGATTTTCTCACATCCGATCACCAATCACAGTCATTTCAGTTAGCTGACAGGTGCTATCCAGGAGTATAAATGCTTCCATCAAATATCTAGGGCTTGACAAAGTTCAGTACAGTTTACAGTATGAACATGGAAGCACCTGGCCAGGTAAACGAACAAGGGCAACTGCCTGTTCGAGGAAGAGGAGGAAGAAGAAGAGGAAGAGGAGCAAGGGTGCGTGGTGGTGGAGGGTGTATGAGCATCGGGCTCTAAACCAGAGGTGCCTTCTTCAGGCAATGGATGCTGCTTGTGCCGATGTCACAGCAGATGGTTGCGTCATGCAGCGGTTCTTCCCGTTGCATCGCAAGGAGAACATCAGATGCGATGTTGACGAAAATCTGTGTCCAGACAGGCGTGAGCGGGCGAGCAGGAGAGGGAGGATGAACTCCAGCTTTGCTACTGTTTGTTACAGTAGTGTAGGCTATACTTCATTTCATTTTTGATGTGCTTTTTGTTTGACACTATTTTTTGCTGTACACATTTTCTGTTTCTGTTTTGCAATTACTGTAATAATTTCCATGGCAGTATAAGTGCAATACAGTATGTGATGTGAAACCTTGTTGGCTCCTCTTGAATGAATCTTTGTTCTGTTTGATACACATAGTATTCTGGAAAGAAAACATCTCCTACAGTAACCATTCAGTGTCAAAGGACTAAGCCAAGATTGAAATGTGCACATGAGGGATATTTCTATGGTCCACTGCCATACCGACAAGACATCTAAACATTTTGACCTGCAGTGTTTAAACAATGACGAAGGGACTTTTCATTTTGGGGGCACTGACTATTTGTATGAGAAAAGGAATGAGTTGTCTGTTTTGGGAGAGATATGACCTTTTGCAGGTGTGCCATAGTGTTTTGCTAAACCATCTAGGTTATTTTGGCAAATGTATTTAAAGCTTTGAGAATGTCCTTTTTTTCAAGAGAGATGAGCCACAGCAATCGAGAAGGAAGTTTTCATTTTGGGGGCACTGACTATTTTTTATGAGAAAATTATTTGGGTTTGAAGCTTGAGTTAACTGTTTTGGGTGAGATGTGACCTTTTGAAGGTGATCTATGTAGTTGTGCTGAACCATATATGCTATTTTACCAAATGCACTAAGATCTTTGAGAATGTAATTTCTGTTTCAAGAATTGAGCCAAAGCAATGGAGAAAAACTGTAAGTCACATTTCTTATGTTTTCATGGGAACAGTTTGGTTGAAGGGATCTGAAACAACTGGTTACCTTGAGCGGATATTTACACTTTGAAACATGTTTATAGTGATGCTTGTTCGCAACACTTGCCACACAATACGGACGCATTTTCGTGTGTGACTGTTTACCTGTGGAAATATACATTACTGTTTTTCATTTTTAGCCATTATTTGATCAATACTCTGTGCGGCCCTCACACCCCCCGTGATTTTCTTATTCGGCCCACTGGCTACTATAGTTGAATAGCCCTGCTGTAGACACTCCAAGAGATACTTGCAAAAAGATTTCAGTTATAATAAATAGTAGGAAATAGGAATATATATACATTTACAAATACGTGGTTGCACCACCTGACATTTCTTTAGCATGTGAATTAAAAAGATAGTTAAAAATAGATTCAACCACTTTACATAAGTTATTTAACAAATGAGACTTGTTCCACACAAATAAATGTGCATTACATTAAATTGTGTAAGTTTTTTTTAAATTTCCTTTTTAGAAGCCTTTTTTGTCACTGACCCAAATATTAACTTAGCGTGCATCATTTTAAAGACACTTATTAAGTTGTGAACACAGTGTTGATATGAACAGCGCTTACCTGGACACATGCATTGTGCCGCTCTTTGGCCACTTTCCGGTGTTCCCTGGGAACTGTTTGGTTTCCACCTCACACTGACGGGGTTCTGTTTCATTAAACCAAACATGATTTTTGGCAGTAGCTTTCAAGAGCTGTCGTCTGATTAAATCCATTCGCGCCCTGTACTGCAACATTGTGAAGAATACATGAATTCCTTGTATAGTAACCAACAAAAAAACCCACAACTTGAAGATTTCCTTGTGTACACATTTTATATTTAATAGTATTGGTAGGCAACTGTGTACAACTGAGATACAGCTTGACATACTTTTAATCCATACACTCATCTGGCTCTAATATTCAGTTTACAGCGTGCATCAAATTGACTAATGTTACTAAAATATTTTACATACAGCAAAGCAGATTTCATGTACTGTAGAAGTATAAATGCTCTTACGTGACATTCAGTGCGAAGAGAGGAAACAACACATATCAGGAATATAACAAACACAACATATGATCAAGATCTATTGCAATGAACCATGTCACAACCCGGCTCTTAGGGTATGGCAAATATGGCGCGGACACAGCATTAAGTCAAAGAAAAGTGTTTATTTAACGTAATAACGAAACAAAACGTAGTGAAGTGTGGCAGTCAGTAACATCAGTAGTGCCCATGTGCATGTGTGTGTAATGGAGTGTAAGTGTTGTCAGCCAAACTCAAGGAAACCAACAACAAAGGAAACCAACAACAAAGGAAACCAACAGCAACGGGACCAGCAGCAAAGTAAACCACGACCACTCCACCTGTGAGGAGAACAACGCGCGCCATGCAGTGTGAGATCAAGGCCTTTATGCCCTCCTGCTCTCGGACCAGGTGTGCTGCATCCGGCAATCACTCACCTAAGGACATGATTAGTGATTAGACACGGGGGCCGTCACACCCCCCACCCCTTAAAATCGGTGTCCAAACGGATCACCGTCATCGTACTGTACTCAATGCAACGGTGCCCGTGACAAGACGCTTTCTCCGTGACCGTGCCTGGACCCGTACACTTCGCTTGAAAAGGGGAACTAACAATAGCCACAAGTACGAGAACCTGGTCTCCTGGACCGAACCCATGTTGCTCTGCACGTCGGTCATACAACCTCTTCACTCCACCTCGTGACACAGACAACTTCTCCCACGCCACACCACCATCTAGAAACAAAAGATGCTCAAAACCATTCACATAGTCCACCAGTCCTACCGGCAACTTCGTATCCACACAGCCATCTCTCAGTACTGCCAAGGGACCACGCACAGAATGTCCAAAAGCCAACTCACGAGGGCTAAAACCTGTACTCTCCTGTACAGCCTCCCTCGCAGCCAACATCAACCACGGAAGCCCCTCCTCCCAGCCTACATCCAGCTCAGCACAAAATCCACACAGAAGAGACCCAAGGGTCTGGCGAAACCTCTAATGCTCCCCGGCTCCCAAAGTGTCCACACCTATCATGCGCCACCTCCAAGACAAGACAGCGTACCCAAGTCGGCACCACAAGATGGAAAACCTCATTTCCCCCACAATCCTCACCAATGGGAAGCCATCCTCCGAACATCTCGTTCTGCAAGAAGTAGCCACTCACTGCACCATTCATCTCCGAAACGGGCAAAACTCGCTTAAACATTTCTCTCAAAGACGAATCCCCACCCCGCTGCTCCACGACCTCTCCGCGCGACAGTGACACAGGAAGCCCGGACAGAACCGGGACCTCCGACACCACCTCCACCGTGTCGCCCAATGACATGGCAGGGTCTGACCTGCTCATAGCGCGCGTAAATACGCAGGACGGAAAAACCTCAGGCAACACTCTGGAGCTCTCGTCAAATGCAGCATCAATTGGACAATATGTGACCACCTGTGCGGGAGGAGTGTCAGTCCAAACTGTACTACCAGCCAAGCCGTTGCCCAAAATAAAATGTATACCCTCAATAGGTAACGCCGGACGCACACCAACAGCTATCTCACCTTTCACCAGCGCACAGTCAAGCACCATCTTGTGCAAAGGAACAGGGAGAATCTTCAATCCCATCCCGCGACTGAGAACAAAGTCACCTACTGCACACGGGAAAATCCCGGACGAGCCCCCAATTCGTCACAACCCGGCTCTTAGGGCATGGCAAATATGGCGCGGCCACAGCATTAAGTCAAAGAAAAGTGTTTATTTAACGTAATAACAAAACAAAACTTGGTGAAGTGTGGCAGTCAGTAACATCAGTAGTGCCCATGTGCATGTGTGTGTAATGGAGTGTAAGTGTTGTCAGCCAAACTCAAGGAAACCAACAACAAAGGAAACCAACAGCAACGGGACCAGCAGCAAAGTAAACCATGACCACCACCACTCCACCTGTGAGGAGAACAACGCGCGCCATGCAGTGTGAGATCAAGGCCTTTATGCCCTCCTGCTCTCGGACCAGGTGTGCTGCATCCGGCAATCACTCACCTAAGGACATGATTAGTGATTAGACACGGGGGCCGTCACAACCAAGTAATATATAATTACCTGGACACATGCATTGTGCCGCTCTTTGGCCACTTTCCGGTGTTCCCTGTACTGTTTGGTTTCCACCTCACACTGACGGGGTTCTGTTTAATTAAACCAAACATGATCTTTGGCAGGAGCTTTCAAGAGCTGTAGTCTGATTAAATCCATTCGCGCCCTGTACTGCAACATTATAGAATACATGAATTTCTTGTATAGTAACCACACAAAAAAACACAACTTGAAGATTTCTTCGTGTACACATATTATATTTAATAGTATTGGTAGGCAACTGTGTACGACTGAGACACAGCTTGACATCCTTTTAATCCATACACTCATCTGGCTCTTATATTCAGTTTACAGCGTGCATCAAATTGACTAATTATACAAAAGTATTTTACATACAGCAAAGCAGATTTCATGTACTGTAGAAGTATAAATGCTCTTACGTGACATTCAGTGCTAGGAGAGGAAACAACACATAACAGGAATATAACAAACACGACATATGATCAATATCTATTGCAATAAACCAAGTAATATATAATTATGATAATGACTTTAGACATGTCACAGTGGATATTATTTAAAAGACCCGTGGTATATTGAATGATCAGCCTGTGATACAAATAACAAGTATTTTTAATATAGTTTTTTAAAGCCTTTTCCCCATTAAAACACCTGCCACTAAAGGATACAACTAATCAATTTATAAGTATTTTCAGATTTTTCTTTAGAAATACATTTTGTTTCCAGAACTAGGATCAGTGTTGTAAAAAAACAAACACTATGGCTCTTGCAGGTTTTCCAGAAACTTCTCTATTTCTCTACCCTTTCGGTTCCGGCTTTTATTTTTGATCTTCTCCAGAAGATTGATGCTGTTCGCACGATAGAAGGATTGTTCCGGTATCTCTGCCGCCTTCATGTGGTACCGTACTGACTGGTCGTGATCTTTTCGATCGAATTTTAAATATGTTGCGTATTTGTTGTAGAGGAGCTGTTTCTCTGCCGGTTCCAGATCCATTTCTAGCAGGTCCTGGTACATCTGGTCAGCTTTATCCATGCCATTATTAGACTTTGCATGTATATTTGCAAGGTCTATTTTCTCCACAAGTGAAAAATGAGGGTAGAGAGAAATCACCTCCTCATGGAGACTGACTGCTCTGTCTATCATGCTTTGCGTTGTGTGACTGTCCCTGAAAAAAATGATCTTCCATTTCAGACAGAGTGCAGCACATCTCTTCAGATAGCGCTCATCTGGATGGAGTTCCAGAGCCTCCTCTGCCAGAGCAATGGCCTCATCAATAGAAACATAGATTCTGTAAACCCTTAGTATCGCTTTCATGCCATTGCAGCTGCTGAGGGGATTTCTCAAAATCTTTACGGCCAACTCACGTGCTTCATCCTTAACGTCTTCTCCTTTCTTTCCACGTTGCTCAAGGTAGCAAGCAGCGAGGTAGAAGTTCTCTGGATCCTGTTCCTGGGCGACTCTCATTTTCTCCAAGATGTCAGCCTCCAGCTCGTTGTGCTTAAAGTCACTCACTAACCCTAAGACGTAACTGGTGTTCCACTCCACCATCTCCGGCTGCATCTTGATGGCTCTCTGGAAGCAATCTGCCACCAGCTCTCTGTCGTTGCTGAACTTCATCAGGGTCCAGGCTTTCTCAGCGTAGGTCTCTGCATGGAGCTCGTCCTGCGATGGTGATGGGTATTTCTTCATCAAGGCGTCTACCTTTGACAGGTAGGCCTCGCTCTGCCTGGTCTCCCAGGTGGTGGTGCAGCCAAGCCAGGTTCCCGTAGTTCACCACTAACCAGGGACCGTCATCTGCTTTCCTCATCTGGCGGAAGGCCTCTGCAGCCTTGTTGAAGAAACTCTGGGCGTCTTCGGTGGAGCCCAGCTGGTACTGAATGAACCCCTGCAGGTTGTAGATGTGACCCAGCCAGCTGTTTCCCTCCTCTGTGCCGATGTCCACCAGCTTGTCGTTGAGACGTAAAAGTTTGTTCTGGTTGGTCCCTATATTCCAGGTGAAGTGGCACTGCAGGGCCTCCAGTTTTGCCACGAGTCGTTTTTTGCTCTGAAAACAACTGATGAAAAGACCAAATATTACAATACATCACTAGGTTCATATAATATGCTTGGTGGGGTGTATGTTTGGATAATCATTGTTTATTTCATGTTTAGGAAGGGAAGAAGATAGAAATGGAGTAAGGAGCATTGAATGCCCAGGAAAAAAATAATAAATAATAATCTGTTAGGTTCTTTGAAAGAAAATGATTTCACTGCTGGCAGCGTACATGGTTGTGTATGTGACAAATAAACAGTGCAGGATCTGAAAGTTTGGAAGGAAAAAGGGAAGTAAGGAAGGATGGGAGGAGGGGGGGGGGCGGTTAGCACTGTCGCCTCACAGCAAGAAGGCCCTGGGTTCGAATCCCGGTCGTTCCAGGTCCTTTCTGTGTGGAGTTTGCATGTTCTCCTCGTGCCTCGCGTGGGTTTCCTCCGTACTCGGTTTCCCCACCATCATAAAGACATGCCCCAGGCTCACCCCGGTTCGTATGGATGAGAATGCATGTTGGTGGTGGTCGGAGGGCCAGAGGGACTGATTGGCTGCCACGCCTCCGTCGTCAGTCTGCAGGGCAGCAGCTGGCTACTACTGACTTACCACCACCGGGATGACTGTGTGTGTGTATGACTACTGGACTCTGGACTCTGTAAAGCGACTTTGGGTATTTAGAGAAAGCGCTATATAAATTGAATGTTATAAATGGAGGAGGGTACAGTTTATGGACAGGAAGGAAATAAGTAAGGAGTAACGAAAGAAGGAATGAATAAGGAAAAAAATAACACGGTGGGTAAGAAAAAGGAGAAAAAACAAAGACTGAAAGAAATCACAAAGATGAACAAAGTGATGACTAAATACATTATAAAGAAAGGTAGGATGCTGCTGGTGAGGCAGGAGTGGAGAAAAAGAAGAAAGAGGGGTTCAGAAGGAAGAAACAAAAGATGGCTGAAAGAAGGAAGGAAGGAAGGAAGGAAGGATAGGAAAGGAAAGTGTGAGCCACAGAGGAGAACACGTGAGTAAGTGAGTAGGCTTTGAATATGGAAAATAAAATACATTTTACATTTCTCCACCAGAATTATATTCTTGGAAGTGTCGGATGAAACTTAAAGAAAACAACTGATAGTAGTTGTTAGGTAAAATACATTATTTAAAACATATTTTGTATAATCTCTGTGGCACTGTGACAAAAGATCTCGTAATTGCAAGATCTGGATTTCATATTTAAGAAAAAAGTTAAGAAGGTAGAAAGAAACATCAGACTGAACATCAGTGTTTGAATACATCATCAATGTCTTGAAGGATCTATAATGGTAATACGCTTTGGCTCAAAGACACAATGATAAGATATTAAACAAATCATAACGATGATAATGATATGAAACGCATGAACAGCTACTCACGCCATCATGCAGCTGTTTCCTCAACTCGGTCAGTTCTCTGAGTTAGTGCGGCTGCTCGCTGCTCCTGATGCTCTGGCCTCGCGAGTAGAAATGATGAGATGTCGCTGAGCACGCAGCTTTAAATGTTCACGAACACAACGAGGCGGGGCATTTGCGTGTAAATGACTACAATAACACTCTTTAACTTTCGTTTCTTCTTGACGTTCGACCGATACGTCTGAAACACAACTCATCAAATGTCTTGATTGCGTGATTGAAAGATTAAAAACAAAAAGATATCACATATTTATGGTTGCACCTTCCCATCCTTTGAACGCATCTGTGTGTGTTGTGATCTCCCTCTCCTTCACTTTCGTTTCCCCAGAGTGACTGAAAACCTACAGCCACATCTTAAGGAAATAAAACTAACTCAGATTTTCATATATTCAGATTCAGACTTCCCAGACCGGTTCGACAAGGTGCAATCCAACAACAACATAAAAAAGATATATCACAAACATATTAAAGGACTTTGCATGTCATGTCACAGCAAAGGGTCTGAATACTTATGACCATGTGATATTTAAGTTTTTCTTTTTTAATAAATTTGCAAAAATGTCAACATTTCTGTTTTTTTCTGTCAAGATGGGGTGCTGAGTGTACATTAATAATAAATATAATGAACTTTTTTGATTTTAGCAAATGGCTGCAATGAAACAAAGAGTGAACAATTTATATATACAGTGCATCCGGAAAGTATTCACAGCGCTTAATTTTTTCCACATTTTGTTATGTTACAGCCTTATTCCAAAATGGATTAAATTCATTATTTTTCTCAACATTCTACACACAAAAACCCATAATGACAAAGTGAAAACTGTTTTTTGCTGATTTTTGCACATTTATTAAAAATAAAGAACGAAAACATAACATGTACATAAGTATTCACAGCCTTTGCTCAATACTTTGTTGAAGCACCTTTGGCAGCAACTCCAGCCTCAAGTCTTCTTGGGTATGATTCCACAAGCGTGGCACACCTATTTCTGGGCAGTTTCTCCCATTCTACTTTGCAGAACCTCTCAAGTTCCATCAGGTTGGATGGGGAGCGTCGGTGCACAGCTATTTTCAGATCTCCCCAGAGATGTTCAATGGGGTTCAAGTCAGGGCTCTGTCTGGGCCACTCGAGGACATTCACAGAGTCGTCCCGAAGCCACTCCTTTGTTATCTTGGCTGTGTGCTTCGGGTCGTTGTCCTGTTGGAAGATGAACCGTCGCCCCAGTCTGAGGTCCAGAGCGCTTTGGAGCATGTTTTCATCCAGGATGTCTCTGTACATTGCTGCATTCATCTTTCCCTCAATTCTGACTAGTCTCCCAGTTCCTCCCGCTGAAAAACATCCCCACAGCATGATGCTGCCACCACCATGCTTCACTGTAGGGATGGTGTTGGCCAGGTGATGAGCAGTGCCTGGTTTCCTCCAGACATGACACTTGGCATTCAGGCCAAAGAGTTCAATCTTTTTTCATCAGACCAGAGAATTTAGTTTCTCATGGTCTGAGAGTCCTTCAGGTGCTTTTTTGCAAACTCTAGGCGGGCTGTCATGTGCTTTTTACTGAGGAGTGGCTTCCGTCTGGCCACTCGACCAAACAGGCCTGATTTGTGGAGTGCTGCAGAGATGGTTGTCCTTCTGGAAGGTTCTCCTCTTCATAGAACAACGCTGGAGCTCTGTCAGAGTGACCATCGGGTTCCTGGTCACCTCCCTGACTAAGGCCCTTCTCCCCCGATCGCTCAGTCTGGCTGGGCGACTCTAGGAAGAGTCCTGGTGGTTCCAAACTTCTTCCATGTCCGGATGATGGAGGCCACTGTGCTCATTGGGACTTTCAATGCTGCAGAAATCTTTCTGTACCCTTCGCCAGATCTGAGCCTCGATACAATTCTGTCTCGGAGGTCTATAGATAATTCCTGGCTTGGTTTATGCTCTGATATGCACTGTCAACTGTGATACCTTATATAGACAGGTGTGTGCCTTTCTCAATCACGTCCAATCAACTGAATTTAGCACAGGTGGAATCAAATCAAACATCTCAAGGATGATCGGTGGAAACAGGATGCACCCGAGCTAAATTTTGAGTGTCATGGCAAAGGCTGTGAATACTTATGTACATGTTATGTTTTCGTTCTTTATTTTTAACAGATTTGCAAAAATTTGCAAAAAACAGTTTTCACTTTGTCATTATGGGTTGTTGTGTGTAGAATGTTGAGGAAAATAATGAATTTAATCCATTTTGGAATAAGGCTGTAACATAACAAAATGTGGAAAAAGTGAAGCGCTGTGAATACTTTCCGGATGCACTGTACTTGTCAAAGATTTCAGTTATCATAATTATGTGGTTGCACCAGCTGTCATTTGTTTAGCATGTGAAGTAAAAAGATACTGTTAAAAATAGATTCAACCACTTTACATAAGTTTTTTAACAAATGAGACTTGTTCCACACAAATAAATGTGCATTACATCAAATGTTGTAAGTTTTTAAAAATTTCCTTTTTAGAAGCCTTTTTTGTCACTGACCCAACTATTAACTTAGCGTGCAGCATTTTAAAGACACTTATTAAGTTGTGAACACAGTGTTGATATGAACAGCGCTTACCTGGACACATGCATTGTGCCGCTCTTTGGCCACTTTCCGGTGTTCCCTGTACTGTTTGGTTTCCACCTCACACTGACGGGGTTCTGTTTAATTAAACCTAACATGATCTTTGGCAGTAGCTTTCAAGAGATGTAGTCTGATTAAATCCATTCGTGCCCTGTTCTCCAACAATTTGTAGAATACGTGAATTTCTTGTGTCGTAACCAGCAAAAAGAACACAACTTGAAGATTTCTTCATGTACACATTTTATATTTAATAGTATTGGTAGGCAACTGTGTACAACTGAGACACAGCTTGACATCCTTTTAATCCATACACTCATCTGGCTTTAATATTCAGTTTACAGCGTGCATCAAATTGACTAATGATACTAAAATATTTTACATACAGCAAAGCAGATTTCATGTACTGTAGAAGTATAAATGCTCTTACGTGACATTCAGTGCTAGGAGAGGAAACAACACATAACAGGAATATAACAAACACAACATATGATCAATATCTATTGCAATAAACCAAGTAATATGATATGATAATGACTTTAAACATGTCACAGTGGATATTATTTAAAAGACCCGTGGTATATTGAATGATCAGCCTGTGATACAAATGACAATTTTTTAAATATAGTTTTTTAAACCTTTTTTTCCACATTAACTAAAAACCTGTAAAAACACCTGCCACTAAAGGATACAACTAATCCATTTATAAGTATTTTCTAATTTTTCTTTAGCAATACCTTTTGTTTCCAGAACTAGGATCAGTGTTGTAAAAAAACAAACACTATGGCTCTTGCAGGTTTTCCAGAAACTCCTCTATTTCTCTACCCTTTCGGTTCCGGCTTTTATTTTTGAACTTCTCCAGAACTTTGATGCTGTTCGCACGATAGAAGGATTGTTCCGGTATCTCTGCCGCCTTCATGTGGTACCGTACTGACTGGTCGTAATCTTTTCGATCGCAGTGTAAATATTTTGCGTATTTGTTGTAGAGGAGCTGTTTCTCTACCGGTTCCAGATCCATTATTAGCAGGTCCTGGTACATCTGGTCAGCTTTATCCATGCCATTATTTGACTTTGCGTGTATATTTGCAAGGTCTATTTTCTTCACAAGTGAAGAATGAGGGTAGAGAGAAATCACCTCCTCATGGAGACTGACTGCTCTGTCTATCATGCTTTGCTTTGTGTGACGGTCCCTGAAATATCGGATCTTCCATTTCAGACAGAGTGCAGCACATCTCTTCAGATAGCGCTCATCTGGATGGAGTTCCAGAGCCTCCTCTGCCAGAGCAATGGCCTCATCAATAGATACATAGTTACTGTAAACCCTTAGTATCGCTTTCATGCCATTGCAGCTGCTGACGGGATTTCTCAAAATCTTTACGGCCAACTCACGTGCTTCATCCTTAACGTCTTCTCCTTTCTTTCCACGTTGCTCAAGGTAGTAAGCAGCGAGGTAGAAGTTCTCTGGATCCTGTTCCTGGGCGACTCTTATTTTCTCCAAGATGTCAGCCTCCACCTTGTTGTACTTAAAGGCACTCACTAACCCTAAGACGTAACTGGTGTTCCACTCCACCATCTCCGGCTGCATCTTGATGGCTCTCTGGAAGCAATCTGCCGCCAGCTCTCTGTCGTTGCTGAACTTCATCAGGGTCCAGGCTTTCTCAGCGTAGGTCTCTGCATGGAGCTCGTCCTGCGATGGTGATGGGTATTTCTTCATCAAGGCGTCTACCTTTGACAGGTAGGCCTCGCTCTCTGCCTGGTCTCCCAGGCGGCGGTGCAGCCAAGCCAGGTTCCCGTAGTTCACCACTAACCAGGGACCGTCATCTGCTTTCCTCATCTGGCGGAAGGCCTCTGCAGCCTTGTTGAAGAAACTCTGGGCGTCTTCGGTGGAGCCCAGCTGGTACTGAATGAACCCCTGCAGGTTGTAGATGTGACCCAGCCAGCTGTTTCCCTCCTCTGTGCCGATGTCCACCAGCTTGTCGTTGAGACGTAAAAGTTTCTTCTGGTTGGTCTCCATATTCCAGGTGAAGTGACACTGCAGGGCCTCCAGTTTTGCCACTAGTTGGTTTTTATTCTGAGAAGCACTGATGAAAAGACCAAATATTACAATACATCACTAGGTTCATATAATATGCTTGGTGGGGTGTATGTTTGGATAATCATTGTTCATTTCATGTTTAGGAAGGGAAGAAGATAGAAATGGAGTAAGGAGCATTGAATGCCCAGAAAAAAAATACTAAATAATAATCTGTTAGCTTCTTTGAAAGAAAATTATTTCACTGCAGGCACCGTGTATGGTTGTGTATGTGACAAATAAACAGCGTAGGATCTGAAAGTTTGGAAGGAAAAAGGGAAGTAAGGAACGATGGGAGCAGTGGCGGTTCGTCCATAGGGGGCGCTAGGGCGCCGCCCCTCTTAAAATTTTGAGATTAAAAAAGAAGAAGAAAAGAAAAAAAATCCTGTCAAAAAACATTATATGCCAAATCATTTAAAGAGTAAATATACCGTGTTGACGCGCTAAATGTGTGTGGGAGACCGTCAGCCTGTCAACAACCACTTAACCCTTGTGTTGCCTTAGGGTCATTTTGACCCGAATCAATATTACACCCTCCCCCCGCCTTTGGGTCATTTTGACCCCATTCAATGTTTCACCCTCCTGTTACCTTTATATTTACTAACATATTTTACCCTTTGGGTTCAATTTGACGCCAGCAATTACAACCTCCAGAAAATTATTAGAATTAATATTGTTTTCCAAGTTTAAGTGTGAGGCACTTTATGTTTGTTTGTTGACTACCGAAAGAACACCGACATTAAACATTGAATGGGGTCAAATTAATCCTAAGGCGGGGGGAGGGTGTAATATTGATTCGGGTCAAAATGACCCTAAGGCAACACAAGGGTTAAGTTAATGTGAAAAAATATAATATATCGCCATTATCACGGAGAGAAGCCCCTCCCCTTCTCCGGGACAACGGCCCAATGTGTGTGTACGGCATCGAGAAAACATTTCAGTCGTTTCGGCAAGGACGGCTTCTCATTGGCGGATGAAACGTGAATCTTGGGTCACAAAAATGTGCGCCATGGCCACGTGATTGGACTATTCGGCAGATCAGAGACCCGTATGTTCCCTCAGCCCATAGAGCAGTGTTGCCAGGTCCGCAGTTTTCCTGCGGAATCGGGCTACTTTTGAAGTGTTGCGCGGGCCGAATTGTTTGTCCGTTGGTTCGGGTAGACCTATTTTGCATGCAAATTACATGAATATCTTTAAATAAAAATCCATATTTTAAATGAAATAATTTATTCATACCCAAATCCTACCAAACTGACTCCAGATCAGCACGTACACACATTTTATTCATGTTAATATACTGTATCTAATTACACAAGGCCATTTTAGGACCTAGGTGAAATAACTGTTTCGGGAAACCTGCTTTTAATGCTGGCATACTAAACATATGTTGTTACTTTGTAGATATTACAATACATTTGGCAATGATACCAATGCTGTTGGACTTTAAAAGCAGTGTATATGGTTTGGCATGGGCATATTTTGAGTTCTGATATTGGGCTGGTTTTTGGGCTGGTTGTGTCACACAGACCTGGCAACCCTGCTGCCCAGAGCTCCACGGAGGAGCAACATAGCTAGCAGAAGCTTTATGTTAGTATGGCGTCGGCGACTGAAAACTCTGTGGTATCTCTACACCAAACACCTTTCAATCGACGGTCAGATATTGACAAGAAGAGGCTGAAAGAGTTGGGACCCGAACATCCGGATTTAAAAATTCTGCAGCAAAGCGCTGACCGCGGGAGGACGTACACCCGGAGCTTCTCCTTAAGCTGATATGCTAACCGGAGCTGGTTAGCTGGATGCTCCATGAGTAATTCGTTTTTTTGTTTCCCCTGTCTGTTATTCCAAAGTCCTGGGACTGAAACTCTCTGGACTACAACGGGGTGAGGGATCTACAGAGCTTCAGACAAGTGTAAAGCACGAATCTTGCCGCAGTTATCTAGCTAAGAGCATGAAGCTAACTCGCTAACAGCCTGAAGCTAACCCTGTTTGCAGAGCAGCAGAAGGAGACCGAACTGGCATCGAAACACAACGAAGAAGTTCTGAAAAACAGACACATTCCCTCAAGAATAATGAAACAGGCTGGTTACAGACATGATTGACTTTAACCAGAGAGTTATGGAGAAGTTTGACAACTTTTGTGAGGATTTGCAGTGCTCTCTCCTTCTGTTCCCCTTTGTTTTGTGTTTGTTATTGTCTATCTCAAGATTCAAGATGTTTTTATTTGTCACATACACACACAGGGTGTGCAGTGAAATGAAAGTGGCAATGCTCTGTCCAGTACCCCCCTGCCTGCTCCTCTGCCTGCCACGTCCAGCCACCATTCTTCCGTCTGGGTTCCTCCGTGCTTCCACGCACACCTGCCCCAGCCTACCAGCTCACGTCAGCTCTGTCTTCCGGGCTGGGCGTGGCTGACCCACTTTTGATTCCCACCAACTCTCCTCCTCAGCTGCTGCTCATCCTCCTGATTACTACTCACCTCCACCTGCATATATACCCGGTTCCTTCATCCAGTATTTACCAGTTCGTCGTTTCACCACGCTGGTAAATCGACTCGGTAAAACGTAGTTAGCAGTACCTTGTACTCTCAGTATCTCTGTCCAGTACCCCCCTGCCTGCTCCTCTGCCTGCCACGTCCAGCCACCATTCTTCCGTCTGGGTTCCTCCGTGCTTCCACGCACACCTGCCCCAGCCTACCAGCTCACGTCAGCTCTGGAACCCCGGCATCGGACCTCCGCTCCTCCTCTCCTCCGTGCTTCCACGCACACCTGTCTTCGCCTGCTAGCTCTAGTCAGCTCTGGATCCCCGGCTTCGGTCCTCCACTTCCACCTCGGAGGAGACTCGCTGCTGGTCCGGGACTTTGTGGATTATCAGTTCCCCTGTCGTCAGTGTAACCGGTGCTAAGGAGGAATAAACCTGTTTCCCTTCATAAGTTCTGTCTCCTCGCTATAGTGTTCAGTATTGTGGGTTCACTCCTGGAGCTCTCGGAGAGCATAACAGTACGAACTGGTCAATATGAACCCCTCTGACACTGGATCGGATCCCGCCGCTGTCCAGCACGCCCTGTCTCATCAGGGAGGTCTTCTGGGCCAACATGAGCAGATGATCCGAGCCTTAGTTGATTGCAATCAGTCCATGGCACAACACATCTCGAACCTTGCTGCTCAAGTCACAACCCTGACGTCTTCTGTTGCATTTCCTGCCCCCTCCACTCCATGCCGGGATTTCCCCATTGCCGACCCTGAGCCTTTCCATGGAGAGGTGGAGAGATGCAGAGGATTTATTTTTCAATGCAGCAAGGTATTTCGCCAGCGCCCCTTGTCCTTTGCTTCTGATGTGACAAGAATTAACTATGTGTTGAGTTTGCTTCGTGGCAAGGCATTAACTTGGGCTGAAGCATTGAGTTCCGCTGTGGACTATAACTCTCTTTCCTTTGGAGATTTTTCTGAACATTTGTCCAATGTTTTTGATCACCCCGACTACTCTGGCTCAGCTGCAAATCGTCTGCTAAATGTGCAACAAGGGACTCGTACAGTGGCCGACTACTCTATCGAGTTTCGCACACTGGCGGCAGAGGCCCGCTGGGACGAAGCGGCGCTAAAGGCAGTGTTTGTTAAGGGGTTGAGGATCAACTGAAGGATGAGCTGGCTGCACGAGACAGCCGGCCGACCTTCAATCATTAATCACCTTGGTATCTCGTCTCGACAGCCGTCTGCGAGAGCGCCGTGCGGAGCGAACGCAGCGGTCTTCAGTTACTTTGCCAAGCCAGTCAAACTACTCACCCAAGTTTGCCCCCTCTGAATCCAGACCGGCTGGCGTCACTTTGCCACCTCGCGTGCCCACCGTTGCTAAGGAGGAAGCGATGCAGTTGGGACGTGCCGGACTATCCCCGGAGGAACGTCTTCGACGTATAAAGTCTGGAGAGTGCCTGTACTGTGGCAAATTGGGGCATATCCTGGCTGGTTGTCCGGTCCGCCCAAACGCAAGAGCTCGTCAGTGAATTTGGGGGTCCTGACGAGTCCACATCCTACTACTATTGTAGCCCCAACCTTGCGCCGTTTTCTCATCCCTGCCAGACTTGGTTCTAACTCTCAGTCTTTGCCCTCTCAGCCCTCATTGACTCTGGAGCAGAGGACAGTTTTGTGGACCTGGAACTAGCCAAACAACTGGGTCTCCACTTGGAGACATTACCGGACCCTATGACTGCTTATGCCTTAAATGGTCAAAGGATTTCTAAGGTAATACAGCAAACACAACCCGTAACCCTGATTATTTCTGGTAATCACAGAGAATTAATTCAATTAAAGGTTATTTCTGCCCCAGCTACCCCTTTGGTTCTTGGTTACCCTTGGCTTCGCACCCACAATCCACATATCGATTGGGCTGGAGGTAGAATCATTGAATGGAATCAGTTGTGTCACCTTAACTGTTTGCAGTCTGCGGTGCCTCCTGTCTCTGATCTCCCATGGTCTGCTCCTTGTGTCTCAGCTGTCATAGATGTATCCGGCGTTCCTGAGGTCTACCACAACCTGAGTGGGGTCTTCAGCAAGGATAAGGCTCTCTCTCCTCCTCATCGTCCTTATGATTGTCCCATCGATCTTCTTCCTGGGTCTCCTTTACCTACCAGCAGGCTCTATAACCTGTCCCGGCCTGAGAGACAGGCTATGGAGAGATATATAAGTGACTCCCTGGCTTCAGGTATCATTCGTCCTTCCTCCTCCCCTCTGGGTGCTGGGTTTTCTTCGTGGGCAAGAAAGACAAATCACTCCGGCCCTGTATTGACTTTCGTGGGTTAAATAACATCAGTGAAAAACAAGTACCCACTTCCCCTGATAAACTCCGCTTTTGAGCCTCTTCAAGGTGCCACCATCTTCTCAAAACTCGACCTCAGAAATGCTTACCACCTGGTTCGTATCCGCCAAGGAGATGAGTGGAAGACTGCCTTTAACACCCCACTTGGTCACTTTGAATATCTAGTCATGCCTTTTGGACTCACTAACGCCCCAGCTGTTTTTCAGGCCCTAGTTAATGATGTCTTGCGAGATTTTCTCAATCAGTTTGTTTTTGTGTACCTTGACGACATTTTGATCTTTTCCAAGAGCCTGGAGGAACATCAGAACCACGTCAGCCAGGTTCTTCAGAGGCTGCTTTGTTAGAAGTGGGACAAATAAATGCGAATTTTTCTGGGATTAGCGAGAGCAAGACCAGGCCGGGAGAGAGGTCAGAGGAGGCGTTTACAACAGGCTAGACACGACAGGACAATGGCACCTCTGGTGATATTCAAATGAAGACCTGGATTCATGTGTGTTAACCTGCCTGTAGATCAATGGTCATTGATATGATAATGTGATATATGTCTCCCAATATGTTCCGTATCCTGACCCCCGGTTAGAGTGATATGATGTCACTGGCACCGGGAAGTCTCACCAAGTCTGAAAGGATCATAGAGTGGAGACCCTAAGTACCCAGGGACAGGAGGAGACAACAGTTCCCCTCTTTGATGTGGGACAGAGAGTCTCTCCAGAACCTCTCAGGAAGAGAGGGGGGGGGGGGATGAACCCCCCATCAACACCCCAAAGAGGGGGACGAATATCCGGTAAAAGTGGGAGGAGCCGAGGGTATAAAGGTGACGGACAGGCTGAAGAAAAGGAGAGTTTTTAGAGGTTTTTTTGAGGGTCTTTGGGGGAGTTTTTTGAGAGGTCAGAAAAAAAGGTTTTTAGTTGGTGTGATTTAGCGTCAGGCTTCCGAGAGGAACTGACTTATAATTGTACTTTGTTTATTTCTTTCTTCCTTTTTTGAATAAAATACTTGGCTGCCTTGCAGTCTTAAACTTTACATTCGGTTCGTGGACCTACTTTTTTTGTAAGTCCTATTTCTTCACCCGTCGACCCACCCGAGGAGACGGAAGGCGGAGACCCGGGAGCGGACCCCGCAGCCTCCGAGGTGAGTCTGCACGGCTACCCCTACTGACCTCAGTCCCCCAGGGACCATTCTGAGCCCTCACACTCTCCACTGACATTTTGTACGGACGAGAGAAATCGCTGCAGCTGGTAGACCTCCGGCTCTCGGCCGAGCCGTGGTTGGCTCCGGGACCAAGAGAGGGACTCGTAACACTCGAGTCCTCGTCGCGGAGTTTGTCCTAAGAATAAGAATATTAATAAGTGTCCCGCCAGCCGCTCTAAGAGCCTCGTACCCTCGAGCGTGTTTGGGAGGAGACTAGATAATTGAATACCCAGCATTTCTCTCCGCGGAGATCGATCTGACATCATCCGGGGTGCCGCGTGCCGAGAATAACAGCTACCACTGTCTATGTGCACGCGCGTCATTCATCAGGCCCGAACGATCGCGGAATCATATAGAGGGAGTTACTGATCTCCGCCTCCTCTCCCCCTTAACTCGGTCTTCGCCCTCGCTCGAGTTTCCCTCTCAGGCTCGAAGCGTACGGCGCGGAGACCGTGACCGGGGCCGTTCGTCAGAAGAGAGGGACAGGGCATCGTGACCCGTGTGGACCCGTGTCCTCTCCAGTGCGACAGGTTAGTCACAGCGACGCGTGGCGCCTGGCGCCCGACGGCTCTTCGACAGTTATCTACAGGTCTGTCATTAGAGCACGATTATTTCCCGTCAATAAAGTACCGGTGTGAGCCGGCTCGCACCTCAAACCTTTCCCCCCCTCCTCTCCATCTCTCCTCTCCCGTCTCGTTCCCGTTCCCCCCCCCCTCTCCCCGCTCCTCTTCCCCCCCGGTTTCCCCTACCCGAGAAGACTGCGGCGTGCCTTTTTCTTTCCGTCTCTCACCCGAGGCGACAGAATTCGGTTCACGTACGTCGTCTCTCTTAACATGGCGCCCGAACAGGGACCTGAGAGGTAGATAGGCTTGTGTGTGATAACTTAATTAATCAATACGCGGTTAATTAAATAGAAACCAAGGATTAGATATTGAAATCTGGGTTTCTCAACTTCAAGCACAAGGAGCGGATTCTTCTCTCTCAGGTTAAAACACACAAACCCTCCCCGACGAAAAAACTGTATGAAACCAGTGAAAACGAACTGAATTGATTTATTTACTTAGCCAGAGAAGGTAACCGGTGATTTCCCGGCGAGCACTCGGACTACCTGTATGCTCGTTCCCCGTGCCGGGGAACACCCATTATCTCCCCTCTGCCCTCATCACCGAGGCACTCCACCTGTTTATCGGGGCAATCGAAGCCCGTAATCTGGCCGTCCTTTTCCCTGGAAAAGGAACCGTCCATTTAACGCGGTACCGATCGATTTTCAGCGTTTTGGTAGTTCCGGAGAGGAGGAAATCCTTTAGAACTAGAAGTACTTCACGAGAGGGCGTTTTAAAGGGAGTTAGCATAAAGTAAATAAATCAGTGCGCAATAGGTTGAAGAGTTACCTAGCTCGTTGGAATAACCCGCTTGGCGAGGGCGTACATTTCTACGCTCGTCTCCCGTCTAAAACCCAGCTTAACCCTAAAAATGCGTTATTGGCACACAGAGAAGGCCGAGCTGAGCTGATCCCTTAGTGCGATAAAGGCCGAGGAACTGAAGAGACGAAAAAAGGCACAAAAACTCTCCTAGTACTTGTAATTAATTGAGTTTAATTACAAAACTTTAAACACAAGCCGATGAGTGAGGCTCCCCGCTTGGAGATAGCCGTCGCTTGGCATGTGTGTTTAAATAATTAACCGCGAATAAAAAGAGTGAGCGTATCACCATTTATTCCGGCTGATGTGTGTGTGTGTGATTGTCTATAGTGACGCCGTTCTAACCAGACTGCGGCTGTAACAATTACTCTAATAACGATAGGGGTCGAAATCCTTCTGGGATTTCTCCTCAAACATATTCAAAGAGGTGTGTGCGTGGGATCACAGCCTTTTTATTTGGAAGAAAGGTGCGCGGTTCAAGCGGAGGCTGAGAGGAGAAAGAGGGCCGTATACATCGTCACCACGGCTGTAAGTGACGTCCCACTCCGACCACAGTTGTATCGCTCAGACACTGGCCTCCCTCTTCCTTTATTGTGCATATTGATGTGCAGGGTGGCGCGAATAATACTGTAATAACGGCAGTGTTGTTTTGACCATCTATGATAAATCTGGCAGTGTTGGATAAACAATCCTTGTGTTCCCCCAGGACATGTGGAAATAAATATCTGACTAAATCCCGATAGGAGGCTGCAGTGTGATACATGCTGGAGCTTTGTTTTCATTGTTTCCCCCCCCTCTTCCCAAACAGGCTCTTGTCAAATGCATCATGCCTCATCCTCCCGACATCACCGAATATAGCAGTTTATGGACACTCAGACGTCCTAGTTAAACAGGAAAATATAACAGGAACCTAGAATAGGATAACATATCCTCCTTTTATTTCTGAAGCGAGTTGGACTACCTTGAACAGGTGTGATCCTCCTAGGTTGTGAGTGTTCGATTGAACACACATTATTGACTTTAATTTAGTTGATAGTTTACATTAAAATAACCGAAGGACTTTAATTTGATTTATCGAGTTTAATTTGATGCATTGAGTTTGATTTGATTTATTGAGTTTAATTTGATTTATTGACTTTAATTTGATTTATCGAGTTTAATTTGATTTATTGACTTTGGTTTGATTTATTGAGTTTAATTTGATTTATCGACTTTAATTTAATTTATTGAGTTTTATTTGATTAATTGACTTTGATTTGATTTATTGACTTCATTCTTATGAAGTGTGTTTGTTCAGATTGATCCATTGATTGCAAATTATATTTTTGACCGTTTTAATCAGTTGCGACATAACTACTACCGTTCAAAATAAAACTGACAGATCGTGAAACCAAAACAAATTAAATAAAAGAGACACTGATAAAAAGAACAGGCTGGTGCAGGCACGGCACAGACAGCTGAAGTAAATGCCTTTTTGGAAGGCCTCTTAGCAGCTAAGAAGAACAACACTTCTAAACCAAGACTTGTAACTGACAGAGATTACTGTCACAAAACAGGTACTCAGGAATTGGAGTACTGGACACAAAGAGATTTTACAAATGTAAAAGGCGAACCACTCGCCCACGCGCATTTGTGGAGTCGGATAGCAGAAATAACTTGTTCTATGTACCTAGATTGGAATCATGTTAATGGTCACACCGACGTTAGAGATTACGATCATGATGGTAATAGACAAGTTAACCTAATGGCCCAGACACGACTCAAGGTGGCCAAACTCTCCCTGAAATTTCCACCGGGATGGAAGGGAGAAGACGCATTCACTGAGGTGCCGCCTGACGATGCCTATCAGGTGGTCACTGAAGTGCACGAAGGACTAGGGCATGTGGGTCATGAGAAGATTCTAAAGGTTCTGAAACATGATCGGCATCCCTGCTCTGAACACACACACAACACAGGTCAGATCACGATGTCAGCAATGTGCCATGGTCGATGGGTTTAAGAAAAGCTATGCTGTAGCGACTTAAGATATTGTGTAACAGACACATCCAAAACTAATTTGGAATGGCAAGTCCTTATCCCATCAATCCTGAACTTGAACTTGACATCGGTGACCTGACCACACACACAACACAAGCCATGTGGATGCTCAGCTGCTCGGGGGACAAAATCTGGGAAGGCAAAAGCCTGTATAACCTGAAATTGTCTCTCAAAGGCAGCCAAACCCCCTGTGGGTTTAGCCAGAGAGGGCCTCCCCTCCTGTCGCCTGATTTTTATGGGCCCTGCGTTACCACGTTTGGCCTAAAAACAGTAATGGGGCGTTATGTTGTAACGACCCAATAATAACTTTGATAGACGATTTAAGGACGAGCGTCCTATTTTTCTTTGATACTTTTATTCAGTTTTGTTTATTGTTTTGACCTCCCAGGATATTTCTGGTGGCGGAAATATCTGATACCTGTTCTGATTATGGTGATATTGGTTGCCATAATTGGTCTGCTGCATAAATTAGGTTTGTTACCCTTAGCCCGATACATCACGGCTAAAATTCTGAAGGGGATATGTTATGTCATCAAACACACCATTATCATATTGTTCCGTGTGTTAAAATATTGCGTAGTGGCTCTAGCAAGGGCACTACATTCAACAGGTGCGAGCCCGAGGAATCGGCTCGTGCGGACCAGGGGTAGGTCTCCCAAGGTGAGATTTGCACCTGGTACTAAAGAGACAGGTAGGAGAGCGCCTCCCACAGATGTTCCTTAAGAACAGGACGAGGGGCGCGAGGAAAGGAGAGAGGGTGTTAGGGGAACGGCGGTTCTCTTAAACAGGATCTCCTGATGACAGGTAAAACAACAATTTTTTGACAGGTTTTTAAGACATTTTTAACGAACTGACTGATCGACTGAATGTGTGGATTTTTGTTTTTGTTTTCAATTTTTTATCACTTTTTAGCCAGTTAATGGTAAATGTTTAAACGGGGTAACTCTTATGTTTTGAATTTTGGGGACGGGCGACCTGTTGACCTTTTTGTTTCTCTCACAGGGTGACCTTGTCACCTGAGGGGAGTTTACTTTTGAACCAGTTATGTCGTTTAATAGAATTTCAGTAAATCATTGATGCTGGCGCGGCTATCTAATAGGAGAGCACCGTGAATTGGAAGTCGCGTACAGAATCATTTGCTCGCGCCAAACCTGGCCTTAAAAGGGCCCTGACTGTTTAAAGGTTTAATTTTATTTTTTATTATTTTAATTTTTAATATTTTAATATTTTTTATTATTTTAATTTTTTATATTTTAATTTTTTACGATTGTTTCCATTTTATGTTTAAAAAAAAAAAAAAAAAAAAAAACCTGCATTAATTAGTCCAACAGAAGGTTTCTATAACTAGCTTTCTGTTTTTCTTTGATATATTCTTTATTATTAGCTTTTGTGTTTATTGTTTTAACCTCACATCACCCATCGGTACTTTGACAAGTTCAAACCCTCCGCCCAGAATGGGAGCACCATGAATCCCAATGTCAAGCAGGTCCAGGGCTGTTCGCGTCA
Source organism: Pseudoliparis swirei (assembly GCF_029220125.1). Taxonomy (NCBI): domain Eukaryota; kingdom Metazoa; phylum Chordata; class Actinopteri; order Perciformes; family Liparidae; genus Pseudoliparis; species Pseudoliparis swirei. The sequence continues at coordinate 7,988,136 of NC_079392.1, read as the reverse complement.
TCCACACAGCGAAGCCTGGATCTGAAAGATCGAGAGAAGCCCTGCATGTGCATCCTGTGACCAGAACCAGTGATCCGTCTTCCTGAAGACCGAGCAGCGCATGCAGTGACGTTCCGACCTCTACCTGGGGATCAAGACAGACTGTCACAGATCCCACCAAGGCCAACGGCGTTTCGAGAATCCCCCGAGCTGACCTGCCTCTTGGAAGCAGAGCCAACGGACGTGGCACTACCAGGACCGCAGGGGAGCAGCAGAGATCGAGCAGTATGAGGCTTCATAAAGGGGGCCCGAGGTTGACAACCAAGGTCAACACTACAACAGTGTGGGCTCCACCCACATTGTTTTTCTACAAGCAGGACCGGGGCAGACACGTCCCGGTGCTGACCTTTTCGAACTGAACTGTTCGACCGGGGGGACTCAATTGTAATTCGTACAGAGGGTTCCCCCGAAGGAACTCAATTGCACCCGGTGCAGAGGGTTCGAAGAAGAAGACCCGGCTGTACATTGCACAGCGGGTCAGGACAGTTGGTCTACGAACGGAATATTGGACTTGATGGGTAATCATAACTCATAGACATTTGGCGGTCCTGATTTCTGGACTATGTGGATTATATGGTGACAACGATGCGGAAGAGACACTGGGACAATGGAGGAGTACCAAGGTGATTGAGCGTGAGTAACATGGGAAAAAGAAAAAAAAGAAAAAAAGAAAAAAAAATGTGATATGACTTGTATTGAGGTATTCATTTTATGTTACTGATTTCAAGGTTTTCAATGGTTTATGTTGTATTTTGGTTTTTATGTACATGTAGGGGTTTTGGTTGAGGCATAATTCAGGTTTTGATGTTAAGTATCTGTGGCTAATCCGAGAGAGGGTGTGAGGAGTAGTCGGGTTAACACAGATAACTGATAATAAGGGAAACAGATTAAGTACCATTTGCATAAAAGTAATTGAAATATTAAAGGGGCTTGGTTTATCAAAATTCACAAGAGAGGGTGTTAGAAGTGGGACAAATAAATGCGAATTTTTCTGGGATTAGCGAGAGCAAGACCAGGCCGGGAGAGAGGTCAGAGGAGGCGTTTACAACAGGCTAGACACGACAGGACAATGGCACCTCTGGTGATATTCAAATGAAGACCTGGATTCATGTGTGTTAACCTGCCTGTAGATCAATGGTCATTGATATGATAATGTGATATATGTCTCCCAATATGTTCCGTATCCTGACCCCCGGTTAGAGTGATATGATGTCACTGGCACCGGGAAGTCTCACCAAGTCTGAAAGGATCATAGAGTGGAGACCCTAAGTACCCAGGGACAGGAGGAGACACCAGTTCCCCTCTTTGATGTGGGACAGAGAGTCTCCCCAGAACCTCTCAGGAAGAGAGGGGGGGGGGGGATGAACCCCCCATCAACACCCCAAAGAGGGGGACGAATATCCGGTAAAAGTGGGCCGAGGGTATAAAGGTGACGGACAGGCTGAAGAAAAAGAGAGTTTTTAGAGGTTTTTTGAGGGTCTTTGGGGGAGTTTTTTGAGAGGTCAGAAAAAAGGGTTTTTTAGTTGGTGTGATTTAGCGTCAGGCTTCCGAGAGGGAACTGACTTATAATTGTACTTTGTTTATTTCTTTCTTCCTTTTTTGAATAAAATACTTGGCTGCCTTGCAGTCTTAAACTTTACATTCGGTTCGTGGACCTACTTTTTTTGTAAGTCCTATTTCTTCACCCGTCGACCCACCCGAGGAGACGGAAGGCGGAGACCCGGGAGCGGACCCCCCCCCCCCCCGCAGCCTCCGAGGTGAGTCTGCACGGCTACCCCTACTGACCTCAGTCCCCCAGGGACCATTCTGAGCCCTCACACTCTCCACTGACATTTTGTACGGACGAGAGAAATCGCTGCAGCTGGTAGACCTCCGGCTCTCGGCCGAGCCGTGGTTGGCTCCGGGACCAAGAGAGGGACTCGTAACACTCGAGTCCTCGTCGCGGAGTTTGTCCTAAGAATAAGAATATTAATAAGTGTCCCGCCAGCTGTTCTAAGAGCCTCGTACCCTCGAGCGTGTTTGGGAGGAGACTAGATAATTGAATACCCAGCATTTCTCTCCGCGAGATCGATCTGACATCATCCGGGGTGCGCGTGCCGAGAATAACAGCTACCACTGTCTATGTGCACGCGTCATTCATCAGGCCCGAACGATCGCGGAATCATATAGAGGAGTTACTGATCTCCGCCTCCTCTCCCCTTAACTCGGTCTTCGCCTCGCCGAGTTTCCTCTCCCCTCGCGCACGGCGCGGAGACCGTGACCGGGGCCGTTCGTCAGAAGAGAGGGACAGGGCATCGTGACCCGTGTGGACCCGCGTCCTCTACAGTGCGACAGGTTAGTCACACAGACGCCTGGGCGCCGCCGACGGGCTCTTACGACAGTTATCTACAGGTCTGTCATTAGAGCACGATTATTTCCCCTCAATAAAGTACCCGGTGTGAGCCGGCTCGCACCTCAAACCTTTCCCCCCCTCCTCTCCATCTCTCCTCTCCCGTCTCGTTCCCGTTCCCCCCCCCCTCTCCCCGCTCCTCTCCCCCCCCGGTTTCCCCTACCCGAGAAGACTGCGGCGTGCCTTTTTCTTTCCGTCTCTCACCCGAGGCGACAGAATTCGGTTCACGTACGTCGTCTCTCTTAACACTTGAGAACAAACTGTACGTCAAATCTGAGAAGTGTGAGTTTCACCAGGAACGGATAGGCTTCCTGGGATACATCATCAAGCAAGGCAGGTTGGAGGCAGATCCTGGAAAGATTAGAGCTGTTACTGAGTGGCCAGTCCCCACTACTCGGAGAGAGTTGCAGAGGTTTCTGGGTTTCGCAAACTTCTATCGCCGGTTCATTAAGAACTATAGCAAGGTTGCAGCTCCACTCTCCAGTCTCACTTCAACCAAAGTCAAGTTCTCCTGGACCACTGATGCTAACGATGCTTTTCTGAGACTAAAATTACTGTTCACTTTGGCCCCCATTCTCATCCAGCCAGACTCAAGCAAGCAGTTTGTGGTTGAGGTAGATGCATCAGACATCGGGTTGGCGCTGTTCTGTCCCAGACAGCAGGGCCAGACAATAAACTTCATCCTTGTGCTTTCTTCTCACGCCGTCTTTCCCCAGCGGAGAGAAACTATGATGTGGGCGACCGGGAGCTGCTGGCGGTGAAGATGGCGTTGGAGGAGTGGCGACACTGGCTCGAGGGCAGCGAACTGCCATTCCTAGTTTGGACGGACCACAAGAACCTCGAATACATCCAGTCAGCTAAACGGCTAAACTCCCGACAAGCCAGATGGGCTCTCTTCTTTGGTCGTTTCAACTTCTCTCTAACCTATCGCCTGGTTCCAAAATACCAAGCCTGATGCCCTGTCCAGGGCGTTCACTTCTGTGGGACCAGTTACCTCTTTGGACTCTATTCTCCCTCAGAGTTGTGTTGTGGGTGCCCTCACTTGGGAGATCAGTAACTCGATCCGAGAGGCGCTTTTGGAGCAACCTGACCCTGGTAGCGGTCCGCCTAATCGTCAGTTTGTCCCCAACTCTGTCCGTTCCCAAGTTCTTCAGTGGGTCCACAGCTCCCGTTTCGCCAATCACCCAGGTGCCAACCGCACACTCTCCCTTCTCCGGAGACATTTTTGGTGGCCAACAATGGACAAGGACACTAAGGAGTACGTTGCTGCCTGTACTACATGTGCCAGGAACAAGGCCTCTCATCAGAGACCTGCAGGATTGCTTCAGCCCCTTCCAATCCCTAGTCGACCCTGGTCACACATAGCACTGGACTTTGTCACCGGCCTACCGCCCTCACAAGGAAACAATACTGTTCTAACCATTATTGACCGTTTCTCCAAATGTGCCCATTTTGTAGCTCTGCCGAAGCTCCCCTCAGCCCTGGAGACCTCCCAACTTCTCACCCAGCATGTTTTCCGCCTGCATGGAATCCCGGCTGACATCGTCTCCGACCGTGGCCCTCAGTTCATCTCTCAGGTCTGGAAGAATTTCTGTCATGCACTTGGTGCGTCTGTCAGTTTAACCTCTGGTTATCATCCCCAGTCAAACGGTCAAACTGAAAGGGCCAATCAAGACCTGGAATCTACTCTCCGCTGTGTTGCCAATCGCAATCAATCTACCTGGAGCTCCCTGCTACCCTGGGTTGAGTATTCCTTCAATTCACTCACGTCCTCCGCTACTGGTCTCTCACCTTTCGAAGCCTCCTTGGGGTACCAACCTCTCCTGTTTCCTGAGGAGGAGAGTGAATTGGCAGTTCTGTCCGTCCAGCAACACATTCGACGGTGCCGTAAGATTTGGAGGGACACCCGCTCTGAACTCCTCCGGACGTCTGCCAGAAATCAACGGTCAGCCAACCTTCACAGACATGCCGATCGTCCTTACACCACTGGACAATTAGTTTGGTTGTCTTCCAGAAACATCTCCTCCTCACCGAGTCTAAAAGCTGTCTCCTCGGTTTCTTGGCCCCTTCCTCATTGAGCGAATCATTAACCCCTCTGCTGTCCGCTTGAAGCTCCCCAGAACCATGAAGATTCATCCCACGTTTCATGTGTCCCAGATCAAGCCAGTCCACACCAGTGACCTGTGCCCTCCGACCGTTCCCCTCCTCCCCGGGTCATTGATGATCATCCTGCCTACACCGTGCGTCGGCTCATGGATGTCAGGCGCCGGGGCAGGGGCTTTCAATACCTGGTTGATTGGGAGGGTTACAACCTGGAGGAACGTTGCTGGGTGCCTCGGTCACGCATCTTGGACCCGGTCATGTTGAGGGAGTTCCACATGGCAAACCCTGACAAGCCTGGTGGTCGCCAGGAGGCTCCCATTGAAGGGGGTACTGTGAGGATTTGCAGTGCTCTCTCCTTCTGTTCCCTTTGTTTTGTGTTTGTTATTGTCTATCTGTCTTCCGGGCTGGGCGTGGCTGACCCACTTTTGATTCCCACCAACTCTCCTCCTCAGCTGCTGCTCATCCTCCTGATTACTACTCACCTCCACCTGCATATATACCCGGTTCCTTCATCCAGTATTTACCAGTTCGTCGTTTCACCACGCTGGTAAATCGACTCGGTAAAACGTAGTTAGCAGTACCTTGTACTCTCAGTATCTCTGTCCAGTACCCCCCTGCCTGCTCCTCTGCCTGCCACGTCCAGCCACCATTCTTCCGTCTGGGTTCCTCCGTGCTTCCACGCACACCTGCCCCAGCCTACCAGCTCACGTCAGCTCTGGAACCCCGGCATCGGACCTCCGCTCCTCCTCTCCTCCGTGCTTCCACGCACACCTGTCTTCGCCTGCTAGCTCTAGTCAGCTCTGGATCCCGGGCATCGGTCCTCCACTTCCACCTCGGAGGAGACTCGCTGCTGGTCCGGGACTTTGTGGATTATCAGTTCCCCTGTCGTCAGTGTAACCGGTGCTAAGGAGGAATAAACCTGTTTCCCTTCATAAGTTCTGTCTCCTCGCTATAGTGTTCAGTATTGTGGGTTCACTCCTGGAGCTCTCGGAGAGCATAACAACTTTAAAGAGAGGAGGGCTACTTGTCTTTACAGTAGTGGGTCTACTCTGTCACCCAATGTAACATGTGCTGCATCTCTTTCTCACTCTATTCTGCTCTGAACCTCTTTCATGTGAGGGTGAAACTCTTTTATTTTGCAAACCTCTGAAACCCAACCCAATGTTTCTTAAAGCTGCTCTGAACCTCTCATGCCCAAAGTTACAGTGTGTTGATAGTTGTTATTGGACAGTGTTGAGCATGGTGTGTTCTTGAAATAAAGCTTTGTTTTTTACAATATTCTACTCAAAACCTCTTTTCTTCTCATTGTTGAGTGCTATTTAAACTCGCCCAAAAATTTCACCAGCCGCCACTGGATGGGAGGAGGGGGGGGGGGGGTTAGAAATGTCAGAGGGTACAGTTTATGGACAGGAAGGAAATAAGTAAGGAGTAACGAAAGAAGGAATGGATAATGAAAGAAATCTGAAAAAAATAACACGATGGGTAAGAAAAAGGAGAATAAACAAAGACTGAAAGAAAACAAAAAGATGAACAAAGTGATGACTAAATACATGAGTAAAGAAAGGTAGGATGCTGCTGGTGAGGCAGGTGTGGAGAAAAGAAGGAGGGGTTCAGAAGGAAGAAACAAAAGATGGCTGAAAGAAGGAAGGAAGGAAAGGAAAGGAAAGTGTGAGCCACAGAGGAGAACACGTGAGTAAGTGAGTAGGCTATGAATATGGAATTATATTCTTGGATGTGTGGGATGAAACTTAAAGAAAACAACTGATCAGTAATAATTGTTAGGTAAAATGCATTATTGAAAAAATATGTTTGTATAATCTCTGTGGCACTGTTACAAAATATCTCGAAATTACAAGATCTGGATTTCATATTTAAGAAAAAAGTTAAGAAGAAGTAAAGAAACATCAGACTGAACATCAGTGTTTGAATACATCATCAATGTCTTGAAGGATCTATAATGGTAATACGCGTTGGCTCAAAGACACAATGATAAGATATTAAACAAATCATAACGATGATAATGATATGAAACGCATGAACAGCTACTCACGCCATCATGCAGCTGTTTCCTCAACTCGGTCAGTTCTCTGAGTTAGTGCGGCTGCTTGCTGCTCCTGATGCTCTGGCCTCGCGAGTAGAAATGATGAGATGGCTCTGACTCACCATTGCTCCCTGTATGCTAGGGTTGGTTGGACTCCTCTGTCCATCCGGAGACAAAATCATCGGCATGTCCTTATTTATAAGGCTATTCTACATGTACTTCCATCGTATCTTTGAACGCTAATTCAGCTGAAAAACCCTGGAAGCTACCATCTTCGCTCTGTGACCTCTGCTCAAGGCCTCCTCTTGCTCTCCGTCCCTCACGTCCGTTTGGAAATGGGAAAAAGAGGTTTTAAGTTAGCTGCTCCTGCGGCTTGGAATTTGCTGCAGACAGACCTGGGTCTCCGGGAACCGGTCTCCTTAGGTGTTTTTAAAAATAGATTGAAAATATTGGAGGGAAATTCATCTAGCTGTAGATGTTTTATATGACGGAGGTATGTGCTCCTGTGTGAGCTGGGTTGTGTTGGCTTGAGTCTTAGTTTTGGTTTTATTCATGCTGTGATTTTGTTTTTCGTTTTATATATTGTCTGTCACTGTTTTATGTTGTATTGTATGGAACTTGTGTGACGTGCTACTGCTGCTGTCTTGGCCAGGACACTCTTGTAAAGGAGATTTTTAATCTCAATGAGGCATTTCCTGGTAAAATTTTTTTTTTAAAAATTAAAAATATGTCGCTGAGCACGCAGCTTTAAATGTTCACGAACACAACGAGGCGGGGCATTTCCGTGTACATGACTACAATAACATTCCTTGACTTTCGACCGATACGTCATGATTGCGTAATTGAAAGAATAAAAACAAAAGATATCACATATTTATGGTTGCACCTTCCCATCCTTTGAACGCATGTTGTGATCTCCCTCTCCTTCACTTTCGTTTCCCCAGATTGAAAACCTACAGCCACATCTGAAGGAAATGAAACAAACTCATATTTTCATAGATTGAGATTCAGACTTCCCAGACCGGTTCCTCAAACACAAACAAAAGAGCAGGAGTGCACAGGGACCGGTTCGACAAGGTGCAATCCAACAACAACATAAAAAAGATATATCACAAACATATTAAAGGACTTTACATGTCATGTCACAGCAAAGGGTCTGAATACTTATGACCATGTGATATTTAAGTTTTTCCTTTTTAATAAATTTGCAAAAATGTCAACATTTCAGTTTTTTTCTGTCAAGATGGGATGCTGAGTGTACATTAATAATAAATATAATGAACTTTTTTGATTTTTTGATACATATATATATATATATTATTTTGAATACAAAACAATTCAATAAAATAAAAATGTGTTAATCACTGTACACTCGAAGAGATACTTGCCAGAGAATTCAGTTATAATAATTATGTGGTTGCACCACCTGACATTTTTTGAGCATGTTAAGTCAAAAGATACTGTTAAAAATACATGTAACCACTTTACATAAGTTATTTAACAAATGAGATCAGCATTACATCACATTTTTTAGGTTTTTTAAAAATGTCCTTTTTAGAAGCATTTTTTGTCATTTACCCAAATATTGACTTAGTGTGCATTATTTTAAAGACACATTTTAAAGCACAGCTTTTGAGCCCCACACGATTTTTGAGGTTTCTGCTCGAAATGACACCCAAACTAAAAAGGGTGTAGCTCTGCAACCACAACAGCTATTTGAATAATGTTGGTGTTATAATAAAGGTAACACATGTGAGCTTTTGTTCAGATATGTAAATATTAGTATATATGTTACTGCTTAAGAGTAAATGAAGATGAAACTTCTATGAAAATACACAAAGCTACATGTCGCTAGCTCCGGAAACGTTCTGAGTGGGCCGACACCTGACAAAATTATGATTATGATATTTTAATTTTTATTTTAGTTGGTGTTTGAGTTGTGTTGAAATGGCTCACTGATACTTGTAGCCCAAGTTGTCTTCTTTAATTTGATGTCCAACATAAATATATTTGCTCATGTTTATTGTAATATTATAGATAGTTTATAACACAATATCATAAACGCACCGAATTGGGTGCGTTGGGGCATAAGTGGTTGTTGTGAACACAGTGTTGATATGAACAGCGCTTACCTGGACACATGCATTGTGCCGCTCTTTGGCCACTTTCCGGTGTTCCCTGTACTGTTTGGTTTCCACCTCACACTGACGGGGTTCTGTTTAATTAAACCAAACATGATCTTTGGCAGGAGCTTTCAAGAGCTGTAGTCTGATTAAATCCATTCGCGCCCTGTACTGCAACATTATAGAATACATGAATTTCTTGTATAGTAACCACACAAAAAAACACAACTTGAAGATTTCTTCGTGTACACATATTATATTTAATAGTATTGGTAGGCAACTGTGTACGACTGAGACACAGCTTGACATCCTTTTAATCCATACACTCATCTGGCTCTTATATTCAGTTTACAGCGTGCATCAAATTGACTAATTATACAAAAATATTTTACATACAGCAAAGCAGATTTCATGTACTGTAGAAGTATAAATGCTCTTACGTGACATTCAGTGCTAGGAGAGGAAACAACACATAACAGGAATATAACAAACACGACATATGATCAATATCTATTGCAATAAACCAAGTAATATATAATTATGATAATGACTTTAAACATGTCACAGTGGATATTATTTAAAAGACCCGTGGTATATTGAATGATCAGCCTGTGATACAAATGACAATATTTTTTAATATAGTTTTTTAAAGCCTTTTTCCCCCATTAACTAAAAACCTGTAAAAACACCTGCCACTAAAGGATACAACTAATCCATTTATAAGTATTTTCAGATTTTTCTTTAGCAATACCTTTTGTTTCCAGAACTAGGATCAGTGTTGTAAAAAAACAAACACTATGGCTCTTGCAGGTTTTCCAGAAACTTCTCTATTTCTCTACCCATTCGGTTCCAGCTTTTATTTTTGATCTTCTCCAGAAGATTGATGCTCTTCTCACGATAGAAGGATTGTTCCGGTATCTCTGCCGCCTTCATGTGGTACCGTACTGACTGGTCGGGATCTTTTCGATCGAATTTTAAATATTTTGCGTATTTGTTGTAGAGGAGCTGTTTCTCTGCCGGTTCCAGATCCATTTTTAGCAGGTCCTGGTACATCTGGTCAGCTTTATCCATGCCATTATTAGACTGAGCATGTATATTTGCAAGGTCTATTTTCTCCACAAGTGAAAAATGAGGGTAGAGAGAAATCACCTCCTCATGGAGACTGACTGCTCTGTCTATCATGCTTTGCTTTGTGTGACTGTCCCTGAAAAAAATGATCTTCCATTTCAGACAGAGTGCAGCACATCTCTTCAGATAGCGCTCATCTGGATGGAGTTCCAGAGCCTCCTCTGCCAGAGCAATGGCCTCATCAATAGATACGTAGTTACTGTAAACCCTTATTATCGTTCTCATGCCATTGTAGCTGCTGACGGGATTTCTCAAAACCTTTACGGCCAACTCACGTGCTTCATCCTTAACGTCTTCTCCTTTTTTTCCACGTTGCTCAAGGTAGCAAGCAGCGAGGTAGAAGTTCTCTGGATCCTGTTCCTGGGTGACTCTCATTTTCTCCAAGAAGTCAGCCGCCAGCCCGTTGTCGCTGTACTTAAAGGCACTCACTAACCCTACGACGTAACTGGTGTTCCACTCCACCATCTCCGGCTGCATCTTGATGGCTCTCTGGAAGTAATCTGCCACCAGCTCTCTGTCTGTGCTGAACTTCATCAGGGTCCAGGCTTTCTCAGCGTAGGTCTCTGCATGGAGCTCGTCCTGCGATGGTGATGGGTATTTCTTCATCAAGGCGTCTACCTTTGACAGGTAGGCCTCGCTCTCTGCCTGGTCTCCCAGGTGGTGGTGCAGCCAAGCCAGGTTCCCGTAGTTCACCACTAACCAGGGACCGTCATCTGCTTTCCTCATCTGGCGGAAGGCCTCTGCAGCCTTGTTGAAGAAACTCTGGGCGTCTTCGGTGGAGCCCAGCTGGTACTGAATGAACCCCTGCAGGTTGTAGATGTGACCCAGCCAGCTGTTTCCCTCCTCTGTGCCGAAGTCCACCAGCTTGTCGTTGAGATGTAAAAGTTTCTTCTTGTTGGTCTCCATATTCCAGGTGAAGTGACACTGCAGGGCCTCCAGTTTTGCCACTAGTTGTTTTTTACTCTGAGAACAACTGATGAAAAGACCAAATATTACAATACATCACTAGGTTCATATAATATGCTTGGTGGCGTGTATGTTTGGATAATCATTGTTCATTTCATGTTTAGGAAGGGAAGAAGATATAAATGGAGTAAGGAGCATTGAATGCCCAGGAAAGAAATAATAAATAATAATCTGTTAGCTCCTTTGAAAGAAAATGTTTTCACTGCAGTTACTGTGTACGGTTGTGTATGTGACAAATAAACAGCGTAGGATCTGAAAGTTTGGAAGGAAAAAGGGAAGTAAGGAAGGATGGGAGGAGGGGGGGGGTTAGAAATGTAGGAGGGTGCAGTTTATGGACAGGAAGGAAATAAGTAATGAGTAACGATAGAAGGAATGGATAAGGAAAGAAATATGAGAAGAATAACACGGTGGGAAGGAAAAAGGAGAAAAAACAAAGACTGAAAGAAAACACAAAGATGAACAAAGTGATGACTAAATACATTAGTAAAGAAAGGTAGGATGCTGCTGGTGAGGCAGGTGTGGAGAAAAAAAGGAGGGATTCAGAAGGAAGAAACAAAAGATGGCTGAAAGAAGGAAGGAAGGAAGGATAGGAAAGGAAAGTGTGAGCCCCAGAGGAGAACACGTGAGTAAGTGAGTAGGCTATGAATATGGAAAATAAAACACATTTTACATTTCTCCACCAGAATTATATTCTTGGAAGTGTGGGATGAAACTTAAAGAAAACGACTGATAGTATTTGTTAGGTAAAATACATTATTTAAAACATATTTTGTATAATCTCTGTGGCACTGTTACAAAAAATCTCATAATTGCAAGATCTGGATTTCATATTTAAGAAAAAAGTTAAGAAGGAAGAAAGAAACATCAGACTGAACATCAGTGTTTGAATACATCATCAATGTCTTGAAGGATCTATAATGGTAATACGCGTTGGCTCAAAGACACAATGATAAGATATTAAACAAATCATAACGATGATAATGATATGAAACGCATGAACAGCTACTCACGCCATCATGCAGCTGTTTCCTCAACTCGGTCAGTTCTCTGAGTTAGTGCGGCTGCTTGCTGCTCCTGATGCTCTGGCCTCGCGAGTAGAAATGATGAGATGTCGCTGAGCACGCAGCTTTAAATGTTCACGAACACAACGAGGCGGGGCATTTCCGTGTACATGACTACAATAACATTCCTTGACTTTCGACCGATACGTCATGATTGCGTGACTGAAAGATTAAAAACAAAAGACATCACATATTTATGGCTGCACCTTCCCATCCTTTGAATGCATCTGTGTGTGTTGTGATCTCCCTCTCCTTCACTTTCGTTTCCCCAGATTGAAAACCTTCAGCCACATCTGAAGGAAATGAAACTTACTCAGATTTTCATATATTCAGATTCAGACTTCCCAGATTGGTTCCTTAAACACAAACAAAAGAGCAGGAGTGTGCAGGGACCGTCGACAAGGTTCAATCCAACAACAACATGAAAAGATATATCACAAACATTAAAGTACTTTACATGTCATGTCACAGCAAAGGTTCTGAATACTTATGACCATGTGATATTTAAGTTTTTCGTTTTTAATAAATTTGCAAAAATGTCAACATTTCAGTTTTTTTCTGTCAAGATGGGGTGCTGAGTGTACATTAATAATAAATATAATGAACTTTTTTGATTTTAGCAAATGGCTGCAATGAAACAACAAATTAAAAATGTGTATATACATATATATATTAGTGCTGTGAAAAATAACGCGTTAACTCAGTTAATTCAATTACAGGTTTAACTAGTTTTTTTAAATTTAATGCATTTAACGCATGCGCAGAATGAGCTTCCAATCCGTCTGTTGTTGGTCGTCGGGACGAAAAAAAAGTCACTTGCAAAATGAGCTTCCAATACACCACTTCAATCTGAACTATGTCCGCTCTCATGCAGACGGTCTGTTCATCGGTAATGATCCTTCCGCAGGTTCACCTGCGGAAACCGTGTTACGACTTTTACTTCCTGTAGATCAGGGGTCTCAACACGTCGATCGCGACCTGCCAGTCGATCGCGGCGTAGTGTTGGTAGATCGCATGACATTAATAAGATTGGCCCGCCCCTGACATGTTCTCTATAGCACGTCTTTGTTCTTTTATTAAACTAAACGTCTGTTGTTGATCGTATCTCCACAGCAGCATGTCATTTCTGTCTCTTCGCGTTGCGTTAACACTTATCGATCTCCGTCTCGCGCACCACAGAGCTCCGTGCGCACATCGACCGAGCAAAAAAAGTCACTTGTCAATCTGTCCACCTGTCCGGGCCGGTGAGGTTTCAGCTTTGCAGCGGTGTCCCCGTCCCTTTCATCACGGCCCAGTTCATGAAGAAAACCCACAGTCAGTTTGCCTCAGCAGCTGCTAAAGGAAGACTAGAGGCCTTTAGATTGTATCATGGTGGAGTTAATGGTTGACAAACAAGAGAAAGATGTTCTGTTTAACCCTCCTGTTACCTTTACATTTACTAACATATTTTACCCTCAGGGTCAATTTGACCCCAGCAATTAAAACCTCCAGAAAATTATTAGAATTAATATTGCTTCCCAAGTTTAAGTGTGAGGTACTTTATGTTTGTTTGTTGACTACCTAAATAGCCCTTTAAATAAATAAAAAAGTTGATATTTGTTATATGTTTGACACAGTGAAAAACAGCCTGGGGTCAAATTGACCCCAAAGAACACCGACATTAAACATTGAATGGGGTCAAATTGACCCGAAAGGCAACAGGAGGGTTAAACATTCTGTTTAGGATGAAGATGTATTAATGTTCCATCTGGAAGAAAACTGCTAAATAACTGCTGAGTTGCAGCACCATTGTATAGAACAGGGGTCACCAACGCGGTGCCCGCGGGCACTTGGTCGCCCGTAAGGACCAGATGAGTCGCCCGCTGGCATGTTCTAAAAATAGCTCAAATAGCAGCACTTACCAGTGAGCTGCCTCTATTTTTTTAATTGTATTTATTTATTTAGCTATTCTTGTTTAAATCACACTTACATGTAACTTACAAATGACAATATATATATATAAACACTTAAAATGTAAAATGTTTTTTGTGTTTAATATAAATGAACTCTGACCGAGTAAAGTTCAAAGGTCAGTATTGTGCGCATGACCAAAACGTAGCGTTGTTGCGCTCTTACAAACAAGCTAACGTTAGCGGACGAGCTAATATGAGGAGAAGAGTTACCCAAAAATGTCAGAAAAAGAAAGAAAACATATCATTTTCACGACGAATGGGAGGTAGAGTTTTTTACCACTGTGAAAGGATCCTGCGTGTGTTTAATTTGCGGGCAACTGTGGCAATAGCAAAGCGGCACAATGTGGAGAGACATTTTACTACGTGTCACACAAGCTACCATGCTAACTACCCACTGGCAGCGCATGCGCAGAAAAAGCCCATGAGTTAAAGGCACCTTTGTGCAAACAGCAGTCTTTTTCACTAGACCGGTTAAAAACTCCCAAAAGCAACGAAGCCTCGTTTAGAGCTACGCAATTCTTGATGAAGAAAAGAAGGCATTTACAGACGGGAGGTTGTCAAAGAAGCAATGATGATAATTGCTAAAACTGTGCTTGAAGACGAAGTATGGAACCGATGTACTCTCCAGTCTCCGATGTTCAACTCGGGCAACTACAATGGTAAGAAGAGTGTCGGCGATGTCTGGGAACTTGACCGACCAGCTGGACCGTGATCTGGCGAGGTGCGGTGGTTCAGCATCCAGTGTGACGAGTCGGTGGACAGCAGCAGCTGGCGCAGCTGATGGTCTTTATCCGGATGGTGTTTGATGATTTCTCCACAAAGAAGAACTTCTGACACTACTGCCCTGAAGACAACTACGAGGGAGTTGACATTTATAACGCAGTGAAGGAGTTTTGGTGGAAAAAAGGTGCCGCTGGAAAAGCTGGTATCAGTGACTACGGATGGGGCTCCTGCTATGATCGGCCGACACATAGGATTCGTTGCTCACTGTAAAGCTGACCCAGAGTTCCCAAAGTTTCTGCAGTACCACTGCATCATACACCAGCAGGCCTTATGTGCAAAAGTGATCTGCTTTGAGCACGTAATGACTCCGTCGTGAAGATCATAAACAGCATCCGCTCCAGAGCTAAACAGCACAGGACATTCAAGGTACTTTTGGAGGAGCTGTCAGCTGAATATGGTGACCTGCTACTACACACAGAAATCCGATGGCTCAGCAGGGGACGAATTTTGCAACGTTTTTTGTCACTTTTGGGTGAAATCAAAGAGTTCATGCAGTCCAGAGGTGAGGACACCGTGCTGCTGGAGGACACTGAGTGGATACTTGACCTTGCATTTTAACGGACATTACTGGAAAACTGAACAGTTTGAACTGTGAGCTGCAAGGCAAAGGTAAAACTATCGCCGATATGATAAGTGCTTTAAATGCATTTAAAGCTAAGATGAACCTTTAGTCTGTGCATTTACAGAGTAAAAAGTGCTGCACTTTCCCTCTGTGCAGATGGTGCTGAAAGACAATGCTTCTGCATCTAAGACTTTTGACAAAGTTGCAGAAAAGTACTCTCAGGTCATAAACAGAGTTGGGCAAGAGTTTGAGAACAGGTTTTGTGACCTGGATCAGCTTGAGCCATGTGTGTCGTTCATTTCTAATCCTTTCATGAACGTGGACATATCATGCATTGCTGAGCAGT
This sequence comes from Pseudoliparis swirei, assembly GCF_029220125.1. Lineage (NCBI taxonomy): Eukaryota > Metazoa > Chordata > Actinopteri > Perciformes > Liparidae > Pseudoliparis > Pseudoliparis swirei. The sequence goes on along the minus strand of NC_079392.1, from coordinate 7,972,643 downwards.
TAAGTGCAACATTCAGCCTGGATGCTGAACAGGTGGAGATTGAAATTGTAACACTGCAAAATGACCTCCACCTCAAAGCCACCAGGCTGCACCAAACTTTGGTGCCTTGTTGACACAGAAAAGTACAGTGGTGTATGCGCAGCACTATGAAGGTTGCAAGCCTGTTTGGTTCAACTTATCTTTGTGAATCAGCCTTTTCTGACATGAACTTCATCAAGAACAAACACAGAACACGCCTCACTGATGCACATCTGCAGGACTCACTCAGAGTTGCAGTGTCAAGTTACACACCAGAGTACAACACACTAGTTAACAGCATGCAATGCCAGGCTTCCCACTAACTGACAAAGAAACAGATAACAAATTTGGTGTCCAGTTCAAAGTGTGACATGATTTATTTAAAAATTTGAGAGTTGACTTTGTATTTTACATGAGTTATTATTTGTACAAACATGGTGCAAAGTAATTCATGATTTGTTAAAAAATGTTAGTGGCTAGCTAGTTAAAATGGGATATTGTGATTTCACAAGACTGTCTTAGAAGTGATCATTTAAAATGTTCAATTTGAAAATGTGCACTTAGAGAAAATATAAAAATAAAGTGTTGCATATTGATATTTATCTGTTTCTATATATATTTATTGTGAGAAATCATGAAGATGATCAGTGTTTCCACAAAGATAAATATCATTAATTATTAATAATAACATAGAGTTAAAGGTAATTGAGCAAATTGGCTATTTCTGGCAATTTATTTAAGTGTGTATCAAACTGGTAGCCCTTCGCATTAATCAGTACCCAAGAAGTAGCTCTTGGTTTCAAAAATGTTGGTGACCCCTGGTATAGAAGAATGTATAAATGTATATATCCGTCTTTTGTCATAAATCTCTATGTTCTCACAAAATATACAGAGAATATCGGTAATATGTGATTAATCATGATTAATCCACAAAAACCTGTGATTAACCCGATTAAAAATTATAATCGTTTCACAGCCCTAATATATATATATATATATGTAATTTATTATAAATACAAAACACATCAATACAATAAAAATATTTTAGTCACTGTAGACACTCCAAGAGATAATTGCCAAAGATTTCAGTTATAATAATTATGTGGTTGCACCAGCTGCCATTTTTTTAGCATGTGAAGTAAAAAGATACTGTTAAAAATAGATTCAACCACTTTACGTAAGTTTTTTAACAAATGAGACTTG
>NC_079392.1:7951824-7970423 GCF_029220125.1 Pseudoliparis swirei | reverse complement strand
TTTGAGAAATCTCATCAGCAGCTGCAATGGCATGAAAAAGATACTAAGGGTTTACAGTAACTACGTATCTATTGATGAGGCCATTGCTCTGGCAGAGGAGGCTCTGGAACTCCATCCAGAGAAGCGCTATCTGAAGAGATGTGCTGCACTCTGTCTGAAATGGAAGATCCTTTTTTTCAGGGACAGTCACACAAAGCAAAGCATGATAGACAGAGCAGTCAGTCTCCATGAGGAGGTGATTTCTCTCTACCCTTATTTTTCACTTGTGGAGAAAATAGACCTTGCAAATATACACGCAAAGTCAAATAATGGCATGGATAAAGCTGACCAGATGTACCAGGACCTGCTAATATTGGATCTGGAACCGGTAGAGAAACAGCTCCTCTACTACAAATACGCAACATATTTACACTTCGATCGAAAAGATTACGACCAGTCAGTACGGTACCACATGAAGGTGGCAGAGATACCGGTACAATCCATCTATCGTGAGAACAGCATCAAAGTTCTGGAGAAGTTCAAAAATAAAAGCCGGAACCGAAAGGGTAGAGAAATAGAGAAGTTTCTGGAAAACTTGCAAGAGCCATAGTGTTTTTTTATTTTTACAACACTGATCCTAGTTCTGGAAACAAAAGGTATTGTTAAAGAAAAATCTGAAAATACTTATACATTGATTAGTTGTGTCCTTTAGTGGCAGAAGTTTTTACAGGTTTTTAGTTAATGGGGGGGAAAAGGCTTTAAAAAACTATATATAAAAAAATATTGTCATTTGTATCACAGGCTGATCATTCAATATACCACGGGTCTTTTAAATAACATCCACTGTGACATGTTTAAAGTCATTATCATAATTATATATTACTTGGTTTATTGCAATAGATCTTGATCATATGTCGTGTTTGTTATATTCCTGTTATGTGTTGTTTCCTCTCTTAGCACTGAATGTCACGTAAGAGCATTTATACTTCTACAGAACATGAAATCTGCTTTGCTGTATGTAAAATATTGTAGTAAATTAGTCAATTTGATGCACGCTGTAAACTGAATATTAGAGCCAGATGAGTGTATGGATTAAAAGTATGTCAAGCTGTGTCTCAGTTGTACACAGTTGCCTACCAATACTATTAAATATAAAATGTGTACACAAGGAAATCATCAAGTTTTTTTGTTTTTGTTGGTTACTACACAAGAAATTCATGTATTCTACACAATGTTGCAGTACAGGGCGCGAATGGATTTAATCAGACTACAGCTCTTGAAAGCTACTGCCAAAGATCATGTTATGTTTAATTAAACAGAACCCCGTCAGTGTGAGGTGGAAACCAAACAGTACAGGGAACACCGGAAAGTGGCCAAAGAGCGGCACAATGCATGTGTCCAGGTAAGCGCTGTTCATATCAACACTGTGTTCACAACTTAATAAGTGTCTTTAAAATGATGCACGTAAAGAGTGAGTTGTGATGGGGCCTCTCGCGCTCGATGAAAATTAGGACTAGGATGCGATGAATTAAGTTTAACAGTATTTAATTCCAAGGAGTAGAAACAAAAGTTTAACAAATAACCAAAAGCTCGTGGGTTCCGTGGTGATGCAGGGCTCCGCAGGTACAAGTTCCAAGGAAACAGGTGTTGCTGCCTAACCGGTCATCAAGACGAAAAGGAACGATTTCCCCAGTACGTCGTGTTTTAGTTGCATATCAGCCAATCAACTACTCTCAAAGGTTAGTCCAACCTTTAACACCTTTCGGTTGGTCCAAAGTCCCGCTAGAACAATGGAGGGGTCGAATGTCATGAACCCCGGGTCAAAACATCACTTACGGTCAAGTCACTAAAAAAGTATTTTCACAATAAAAGTCCCGTCTTGTTATTGACCGCATTAAAGTCACTTTCACGGGCTTCAACCGGCTCCGACAGTTCTGAAATAGTAAACTAACATTCACTCCATGCACATACATAACATTACTTCTTGCCATTGACATATACATAGAGTAAACATTACCCCTATGCTTCATAACACATTAACAACAATATCAATATTCTCCCTAATATGTCCTATTAAAATATCTTTCTATATGTATTAATTTGAAGCATAAGACTCCCTCTGTACATGTGCAATATCAAAATAAACTATTACAACCTAACAAACGCTAAGTTAATATTTGGGTCAGTGACAAAAAAGGCTTCTAAAAAGGAAATGTGAGGTGGAAACCAAACAGTACAGGGAACACCGGAAAGTGGCCAAAGAGCGGCACAATGCATGTGTCCAGGTAAGCGCTGTTCATATCAACACTGTGTTCACAACTTAATAAGTGTCTTTAAAATGACGCACGCTAAGTTAATATTTGGGTCAGTGATAAAAAAGGCTTCTAAAAGGGACATTTTAAAAAAACTTACAAAATTTGATGTAATGCACATTTATTTGTGTGGAACAAGTCTCATTTGTTAAAAAACTTATGTAAAGTAGTTGAATCTATTTTTAACAGTATCTTTTTACGTCACATGCTAAAAAAATGGCAGCTGGTGCAACCACATAATTATGATAACTCAAATCTTTGGCAAGTATCTCTTGGAGTGTCTACAGTGACTGAAACATTTTTATTTTATTGATGTGTTTTGTATTTATAATAAAGTATGTATATATATATATATATATATATACACATGTTTCACTCTCTGTTTCATTGCAGCCATTTGCTAAAATCAAAAAAGTTCATTCTATTTATTATTAATGTACACTCAGCACCCCATCTTGACAGAAAAAAACTGAAATGTTGACATTTTTGCAAATTTATTAAAAAAGAAAAACTTAAATATCACATGGTCATAAGTATTCAGACCCTTTGCTGTGACATGACATGTAAAGTACTTTAATGTTTGTGATATATCTTTTTATGTTGTTGGTGGATTGCACCTTGTCGAAGGTCCCTGCACACTCCTGCTCTTTTGTTTGTGTTTGAGGAACCGGTCTGGGAAGTCTGAATCTCAATCTATGAAAATATGAGTTTGTTTCATTTCCTTCAGATGTGGCTGTAGGTTTTCAATCTGGGGAAATGAAAGTGAAGGAGAGGGAGATCACAACACACACACACACACATGCGTTCAAAGGATGGGAAGGTGCAGCCATAAATATGTGCTATCTTTTGTTTTTATTCTTTCAATTACGCAATCATGACGTATCGGTCGAAAGTCTAGGAGTGTTATTGTAGTCATTTACACGCAAATGCCCCGCCTCGTTGTGTTCGTGAACATTTAAAGCTGCGTGCTCAGCGACATCTCATCATTTCTACTCGCGAGGCCAGAGCATCAGGAGCAGCAAGCAGCCGCACTAACTCAGAGAACTGACCGAGTTGAGGAAACAGCTGCATGATGGCGTGAGTAGCTGTTCATGCGTTTCATATCATTATCATCGTTATGATTTGTTTAATATCTTATCATTGTGTCTTTGAGCCAACGCGTATTACCATTATAGATCCTTCAAGACATTGATGATGTATTCAAACACTGATGTTCAGTCTGATGTTTCTTTCTTCCTTCTTAACTTTTTTCTTAAATATAAAAATCCAGATCTTGCAATTACGAGATATTTTGTAACAGTGCCACAGAGATTATACAACATATTTTTTAAATAATGTATTTTACCTAACAATTATTACTGATCAGTTGTTTTCTTTAAGTTTCATCCGACACTTCTAAGAATATAATTCTGGTGGAGAAATGTAAAATGTATTTTATTTTCCAAATTCATAGCCTACTCACTTACTCACGTGTTCTCCTCTGGGGCTCACACTTTCCTTTCCTTCCTTCCTTCCTTCCTTCAGCCATCTTTTGTTTCTTCCTTCTGAACCCCTCCTTTTTGTTTCTCCACACCTGCATCCTACCTTTCTTTACTAATGTATTTAGTCATCACTTTGTTCATCTTTGTGTTTTCTTTCAGCCTTTTTTTTTCTTCTACTTTTTCTTTCCCACCGTGTTATTCCTAAATTCTTATACTTCTTTCCTCATCCATTCCTTCTTTCGTTACTCCTGACTTATTTCCTTCCTGTCCATTCACTGCGCCCTCCTACATTTCTCATCCCCTCCTCATATCCTTCCTTACTTCCTTTTTTCCTTGCAACCTTTCAGATCAGAAACTGTTTATTTGTCACATACACAACCATACACAGTAACTGCAGTGACATTATTTTCTTTCAAAGGAGCTAACAGATTATTATTTATTATTTATTTCCTGGGCATTCAATGCTCCTTACTCCATTTCTATCTTCTTCCCTTCCTAAACATGAAATGAACAATGATTATCCAAACATACACCCCACCAAGCATATTATATGAACCTAGTGATGTATTGTACTATGTTGTCTTTTTATCAGTTGTTCTCAGAGTAAAAAACAACTAGTGGCAAAACTGGAGGCCCTGCAGTGTCACTTCACCTGGAATATGGAGACCAACCAGAAGAAACTTTTACGTCTCAACGACATGCTGGTGGACATCGGCACAGAGGAGGGAAACAGCTGGCTGGGTCACATCTACAACCTGCAGGGGTTCATTCAGTACCAGCTGGGCTCCACCGAAGACGCCCAGAGTTTCTTCAACAAGGCTGCAGAGGCCTTCCGCCAGATGAGGAAAGCAGATGACGGTCCCTGGTTAGTGGTGAACTACGGGAACCTGGCTTGGCTGCACCACCACCTGGGAGACCAGGCAGAGAGCGAGGCCTACCTGTCAAAGGTAGACGCCTTGATGAAGAAATACCCATCACCATCGCAGGACGAGCTCCATGCAGAGACCTACGCTGAGAAAGCCTGGACCCTGATGAAGTTCAGCAACGACAGAGAGCTGGTGGCAGATTACTTCCAGAGAGCCATCAAGATGCAGCCGGAGATGGTGGAGTGGAACACCAGTTACGTCTTAGGGTTAGTGAGTGACTTTAAATACAACAAGGTGGAGGCTGACATCTTGGAGAAAATGAGAGTCGCCCAGGAACAGGATCCAGAGAACTTCTACCTCGCTGCTTGCTACCTTGAGCAACGTGGAAAGAAAGGAGAAGACGTTAAGGATGAAGCACGTGAGTTGGCCGTAAAGATTTTGAGAAATCCCTTCAGCAGCTGCAATGGCATGAAAGCGATACTAAATGTTTACAGTGACTACATATCTATTGATGAGGCCATTGCTCTGGCAGAGGAGGCTCTGGAACTCCATCCAGATGAGCGCTATCTGAAGAGATGTGCTGCACTCTGTCTGAAATGGAAGATCATTCCTTTGAGCCACAGTCACACAAAGCAAAGCACGATAGACAGAGCAGTCAGTCTCCTTGAGGAGGTGATTTCTCTCTACCCTCATTCTTCACTTGTGAAGAAAATAGACCTTGCAAATATACACGCAAAGTCAAATAATGGCATGGATAAAGCTGACCAGATGTACCAGGACCTGCTAATAATGGATCTGGAACCGGTAGAGAAACAGCTCCTCTACAACAAATACGCAACATATTTACACTGCGATCGAAAAGATCACGACCAGTCAGTACGGTACCACATGAAGGCGGCAGAGATACCGGAACAATCCTTCTATCGTGCGAACAGCATCAAAGTTCTGGAGAAGTTCAAAAATAAAAGCCGGAACCGAAAGGGTAGAGAAATAGAGAAGTTTCTGGAAAACCTGCAAGAGCCATAGTGTTTGTTTTTTTACAACACTGATCCTAGTTCTGGAAACAAAAGGTATTGCGAAAGAAAAATTACAAAATACTTATAAATGGATTAGTTGTATCCTTTAGTGGCAGGTGTTTTTACAGGTTTTTAATTAATGTGGAAAAAAAGGTTTAAAAAAACTATATTTAAAAAATTGTCATTTGTATCACAGGCTGATCATTCAATATACCACGGGTCTTTTAAATAATATCCACTGTGACATGTTTAAAGTCATTATCATATCATATTACTTGGTTCATTGCAATAGATCTTGATCATATGTTGTGTTTGTTATATTCCTGTTATCTGTTGTTTCCTCTCCTAGCACTGAATGTCACGTAAGAGCATTTATACTTCTACAGTACATGAAATCTGCTTTGCTGTATGTAAAATATTTTAGTATCATTAGTCAATTTGATGCACGCTGTAAACTGAATATTAAAGCCAGATGAGTGTATGGATTAAAAGGATGTCAAGCTGTGTCTCAGTTGTACACAGTTGCCTACCAATACTATTAAATATAAAATGTGTACATGAAGAAATCTTCAAGTTGTGTTTTTTTTGCTGGTTACGACACAAGAAATTCACGTATTCTACAAATTGTTGCAGTACAGGGCACGAATGGATTTAATCAGACTACATCTCTTGAAAGCTACTGCCAAAGATCATGTCTGGTTTAATTAAACAGAACCCCGTCAGTGTGAGGTGGAAACCAAACAGTAAAGGGAACACCGGAAAGTGGCCAAAGAGCGGCACAATGCATGTGTCCAGGTAAGCGCTGTTCATATCAACACTGTGTTCACAACTTAATAAGTGTCTTTAAAATGACGCACGCTAAGTTAATATTTGGGTCAGTGACAAAAAAGCCTTCTAAAAGGGACATTTAAAAAAAACTTATAACATTTGATGTAATGCAAATTTATTTGTGTGGAACAAGTCTCATTTGTTAAATAACTTATGTAAAGTGGTTGAATCTATTTTTAACAGTATCTTTTTACTTCACATGCTAAAAAAATGGCAGCTGGTGCAACCACATAATTATTATAACTGAAATCTTTGGCAAGTATCTCTTGGAGTGTCTACAGTGACTAAAACATTAATATTTTATTGATGTTTTGTATTTATAATAAATTATATATATATATATATATACATTTTTCACTCTTTGTTTCATTGCAGCCATTTGCTAAAATCAAAAAAGTTCATTACATTTATTATTAATGTACACTCAGCACCCCATCTTAACAGAAAAAAACAGAAATGTTGACATTTTTGCAAATTTATTAAAAAAGAAAAACTGAAATATCACATGGTCATAAGTATTCAGACCCTTTGCTGTGACATGACATGTAAAGTCCTTTAATATTGCAAGCGATGTGGGTGTGTGCGCAGGAATAACTCAGTCCAAGCCGTTCTGGGTTTTACTCATAACTTTTCTTGTCACTCCACTTCCAACTGTACCGCCAAGTCCCCTCCTCTCTTCCTCTCTCCTTCTACCCTCACCCCTCTAGGCGCCTGAACAGCGCTGACTAGTGGTCATAACTCCTACATGTAATTAAGTTTATATCATAGAATTTACTCTTACAATATGTTTGTGATATATCTTTTTTATGTTGTTGTTTGATTGCACCTTGTCGAACCGGTCTGGGAAGTCTAAATCTCAATATCTAAAACAGTAGGGGCGAGATCCCCCTAGCGACGCTGGCACTCAGTGGCACTTGCCAGTAGTTGCCACAGCTACTCAGTGGCACTTGCCAGTAGTTGCCGCAGCTACTCAGTGGCACTTGCCAGCACATGCCAGCAGATGCCACGACTAGTCAAAAAGTGCCACTACTAGTCAAAAAGTGCCACAGCGAGTCAAAAAGTGCCAGCAGACGGAGGGTCGGCCAGGCGCGTCTGCGGCATGTCTGCGCAGTGACGAGTCTGCGACGACTCAGTGACAAGCTCCACTGAAGTGCCCGGACAGCGGAAGAAATCACTTTCATGATCACAGAATGGAGGAGCTGCGGTTTAGCTAGAATCTACAGAGTTTCGAGAGAGTTTAGCTCACAGGTGTCAAACACAAGGCCCGCGGGCCAAATCCGGCCCGCCGCATCATTTTATGTGGCCCCTGACGGCTTGGAAGACATGCGATCACCTTTTCTTAAAGAAATGAAAGAAAAAAATCATTTTATTTTGAAGGTTTCAAATTAAATGAATTCATGTTGTAATATTAGAGACATTTCCTTATGTACAATATGTCTACACTCAAATAAACAATAATCAAAAGCAAAGAGAGTTATTTAACAATATGTTCGAGGAGTGTATAAAGTGTTTCCGGCCCTTTAAGAGGGCGGCCATGATGCTGATGTGGCCCACGGTGAAAATAAGTTTGACACCCCTGGTTTAGCTAGTCGTCTAGTCGTCACTGAGTCGTCGCAGACTCGTCAATGCGCAGACATGCCTCAGACGCGCCTGGCCGACCCTCCGTCTGCTGGCACTTTTTGACTAGTAGTGGCACTTTTTGACTAGCTGTGGCACCTTTTAACTAGTAGTGGCACTTTTTGACTAGCTGCGGCATCTGCTGGCAAGTGTCACTGAGTGCCAGTGCTTAAACTTTAGACTAACAGTGGCATCTCCTCAAAGGAGAATTTCATGGAGGTATAACAGTATGACATGGGAAAAAAATTAATTATATATATTTTTATTATTAAAGAAAGGCGGGTACATTATACATATCATGGTATATAAGTGTTATATATTACGAAGTGAAACGTAGTAGTAGCAAAACAATATTCAATATAGTACAGCAGTATTGTACAGCAATATCGTATTGCATATTGTAAGTAGGCCTAAGTCTAAAAAAATACATTATCTATGCAAGTCTGTGGCACTTGCCGAAGAAATACCCAGTGGCGGGCCGTCAGGGCCAGCAAGGCCTTCTCTGCTGGCCTAAACATCATCAGAATATATATTTTTTTCTAAATATATTTTCCCACAAATATGTATTCAATTATTTCCCAGAGTAAGAGTTATTCTCTTAATTTCATAGCGTTCCTCTTGGTTGCGCTGCTGCAAGCGCCAGGTTGAGATTTGGAGGGCTGGTCTTTATGTTAGATCTTTTATCCAATCATATTCAGCCATCGTGTGTTGCCAGGGGGCTAAAATCTGCCCTTAGGCCTTCAGAATCAACATTGCGGGCGCTGGTAGCTTCAAGTGAATGGGAATGACAATGTTGTGTCAACCAATCAGCTTTAGAGTTGGCTCCTCTAGGCCTTCGAGGCCCCGGAGCCGGCACAGGAGCCAGCTAGCAGGCGGAGTGCTGCACGTCTTTTGATTGGATTACCAATATTGAGAGGCGGTCCCTATCGGCAGGTATGCAAAACCTCAGAACTAGGAAACTGAATTTGATAAAGGAATTAATTCGCGGACTACAAAGCTGTTTTTCAACCCACAATGGCGGAAGGAGGAGAAGATGTCGATTGGTCGAGCATATACTTGAAATCTGCTTTGGTGCGATAATGCCCTGTTTAGTGAACAAACTAGTGCAAGTGACTTTTTTCTTTTTCCTCCTTTTTCCGATGCCGAGCGCCGCATTCTGAGAGAGATGAGAAATGAGAGTGAAATGTGTAGACTGTTGTTGTAGATACTCAACATGTTTCGGCTGTTTGTTTAATAAATATGACAAAAACGTGCTATAGAGAAAAAAATTTTTTTTTTTTTTTATTCATGCGATCTACAATACTACGCCTGCTCGAGATTGAGAGCCCTGCTGGTCTAGAGCCGCATCATATGATAGATAGTAAGGTGGGGATTAATTCGGTGGGACTGTGTAGGACCTCACTGAAGGCCCAGGCCCCAGGCCCACGAAATACCATGAAATACCCATCACCATGGGGCGAGCTCCATGCAGAGACCTACGCTGAGAAAGCCTGGACCCTGATGAAGTTCAGCACAGACAGAGAGCTGGTGGCAGATTACTTCCAGAGAGCCATCAAGATGCAGCCGGAGATGGTGGAGTGGAACACGAGTTACGTCTTAGGGTTAGTGATACAACAAGGTGGAGGCTGACATCTTGGAGAAAATGAGTCGCCCAGGAACAGAATCCAGAGAACTTCTACCTCGCTGCTTGCTACCTTGAGCAACGTGGAAAAAAAGGAGAAGACGTTAAGGATGAAGCACGTGAGTTGGCCGTAAAGGTTTTGAGAAATCCCGTCAGCAGCTGCAATGGCATGAAAGCGATACTAAGGGTTTACAGTAACTATGTATCTATTGATGAGGCCATTGCTCTGGCAGAGGAGGCTCTGGAACTCCATCCAGATGAGCGCTATCTGAAGAGATGTGCTGCACTCTGTCTGAAATGGAAGATCATTTATTTCAGGGACCGTCACACAAAGCAAAGCACGATAGACAGAGCAGTCAGTCTCCATGAGGAGGTGATTTCTCTCTACCCTGATTCTTCACTTGTGAGGAAAATAGACCTTGCAAATATACACGCAAAGTCAAATAATGGCATGGATAAAGCTGATCAGATGTACCAGAAACTGCTAATAATGGATCTGGAACCGGTAGAGAAACAGCTCCTCTACAACAAATACGCAAAATATTTACACTGCGATCGAAAAGATCACGACCAGTCAGTACGGTACCACATGAAGGCGGCAGAGATACCGGAACAATCCTTCTATCGTGCGAACAGCATCAAAGTTCTGGAGAAGATCAAAAATAAAAGCTGCAACCAAAAGGGTGAGAAATAGAGAAGTTTCTGGAAAACCTGCAAGAGCCATAGTGTTTGTTTTTTTACAACACTGATCCTAGTGTCACACCGTGGTGAAGCTTGTCTTGTCTTGGGGTTTTGTCTCGTAACTTCCTGTTTTATTTTGAAATCTAACTCTCCTCTCGTTTCAGGTCACTTGCCCTTCCTCATGTGTCACCGGTCTGATTGTCTCCCCTGATCCCTGATTGTTTCCACCTGTTCCCCATTACCCTCATGTGCTTATAGTCTGCGTCTTCCCTCTGTCCTGTGCCAAAGTGTTTCGTCTCATGGTCGTTCACCAAGGCCACATTCATAGCCACCAAGTTTTGGAAAACTTATTACCAACCTCGAAGGAGCGAGTTTTGTTATAGTTTTCATAATCCAGCGTTTGGTTTCTTAGGACATTATTTAGCCTCCACCTCTTAGGAGAGTTTTTGTTGTGATTAGTAAACTGCTCACTGACGCCTCAGCATTTTGAGTCCTGATCGGAATCTCGGCCTGACAGTACACTTTGGCCAGTATGGACTCAGCAGAGGCTGGCCAGTGGGCGGCCATGCTACACGCTCAGGAAGCCCGCGTCTCCCATCAGGAGGAGTTTCAGGCGGCGATGGCGGCTCAACTGGGTCAGCTCGTGTCCCAGGTGAGGGAGCTGGGGGACCGCCTGCAGCAGCCAACCCAGCCACCCGCGGCGCAGGAGGCTCCAGCAGCTGCCGTGGCTCCGACCCAGGGCACTCCCATGACCGGGGTGGGAATCAAGTTGGCCTCCCCGGAGCGTTTCTCTGGGGAACCAGGACAATGCAGGGCTTTTCTTGTTGACTGCTTGATACATTTTGAACAGCTGCAGGCTTCCACCACAGATAGGTCGAAAATAGCCTTCATGATTTCCCACCTGGCAGGGAGAGCCAGAGCTTGGGCCACCGCTGAGTGGGCGTGGTTCTCCGCTTGCTTTTCGCTCACAGACTTTAGAACTGCCCTCATGCGGATTTTGACCCAGTGTCTTCAGACAGGGAAAAGGCCAGGAGCTGAGCAGGCTGACACAGGGCAGGGACTCGTGTGCGACACGCCATCCGCTGCACCCTGGAGGTGGAGAGTGGGTGGGACAACACAGCCCTGTACGACATATTCCTGAAGGCTGGCGACTGCATCCAGGAGCTGCTGCTGCCAGTGGATCTACCTGCAGACCTGGATTCACTCATCTCGCTTGCCATCCGGACAGACAACCGGGTTCGTGAGCTCCGCAACCACAGAGCAGAGGGTTGACGACGGAGAGGTATCGTTCCCCTGCCCTGGGCGGGCAGGTTCCCGTTATTCGCCGCCTGAGCACTGCCTTCCTCCTCCATCACTGGAGAAGAGGAGCCCTTGCAGATTGGCAGGATGCGGCTGACACCGGAGGAGGGGCCACGCCGCCAGCAGCAGGGCACCTGCCTTACTGCGGCAAGACTAACCACCTCGTCGCCGCCTGTCCGCCAAAGACCCCAGGAGGTGAGCCAAGCCACACAGCTCGCACGGCCCAGCCTGCCACCGGTTAAGTAAACGCACCATGCCACGACTATTGACGATAAGGCACTCATAGACTCCGGGACCGATGTGAACCTAATTGACTGGGGTTTGGTGGAGACTTTGCGGTTAAGATCGGAACCCCTGGTCAGCCCCATCAAGGTCAGGACCCTCAACGGCAAAGAACTATTCAGGATCACTCACACTACAGAACTACTGGAACTGCAGATCCAGGAGCATAGGAACTCCTGAACCTATATTTATTTGAATCGCCTCGCAGACTCTAGTCCTGGGGAATCCTTGGTTATGTCAGCACAACCCCCATGTAAACTGGAAGACGGGGACAATCATGGGGTGGGGGGAGGATTGTGCGGACCACTGCAGACCTGTTTCTATCCAGGGGATTAACATGCCTTCCATTAATCACCTTTCCATCACCTCTACCACAGACTCTGAGACGTCCGACCTAGCGCTACCTCCTGCTACCACCACCTCCGAGAGGTTTTAACAAGACTAAGGCCATGTCACTTCCCCACCGGCCTTATGATTGCGCCATAGACCTGGTTTGGCTCCCCATTCCCAAGGGCCGGTTGTACTCCATCTCCGGGCCGGAGAAGGCAGCCATGAAAGAGTACATAGAGTCATCGCTGAGGACGGGCTTATCGTCCTTCGTCATCAGCAGCAGGGCCGGATTTTTTTGTAGGGAAGAAGGACGGCCCTTAGACCCTGCATCGATTACAGCCCCTCAATGCCATCACCATTAAGAATCGTTTACCCTACCTCTCATGACATCAGTTTTTGACCAACTGCAACAGGCTAAGGTATTTACCAAGTTAGATTTACGCAACGCTTATCATTTAGTCAGGATCAGAGAAGGAGATGAATGGAAGACAGGATTTAATACTCCTAGCGGCCACTACGAGTACTTAGTGATGCCTTTCGGACTCACCAATGCCCCAGCTGTATTCCAGGCTATGATCAATGACGTACTCCGTGATTTCTTAGACCTGTTTGTGTACGTGTACCTGGATGACATTCTCATTTACTCACCAGATCTAGAGACTCACAGAAAGCAGGTGTCCCAGGTTCTCCAACGATTGTTAGAAAACAGACTATGTGAAGGCAGAAAAGAGTGAGTTTCATGCCGACACCATCTCCTTCCTGGGCTTCATTGTAGCTCCTGGAAGGGTGCAGATGGATCCGGCTAAAGTGCCAGGCCGAATGGCCCACCTGATAGCCGCAAAAGGTCCAGCAGTTCCTCGGTTTTGCGAACTTTATAGGCGGTTTATCAGAGGCTTCAGCGCAATAGCAGCTCCGCTCCATGCACTCACCTCCACGGGCGCTTCCTCTGGTCCCCGAGGCGGAGGCAGCCTTTCAGCACCTCAAGACCCGCTTCACCACGGCTCCCATCCTCACGATGCCTGATCCCCAGCGGCAGATTGTGGTCGAGGTGGCCGCCAATGAGGGGATTGGAGCGGTCCTGTCCCAGCGGTCTGAACAGGACGGTAAGATGCATCCCTGCGCCTTGTTGTCGCAGCGTCTGTCGCGGGCGGAGCGGAACTATGATGTCGGCAACCGGGAGCTGTTGGCGGTCAAGCTGGCCTTGGAGGAATGGAGGCACTGGCTTGAGGGAGCTGAACACCTGCTTATCGCCTGGACCGACCATAGGAACCTGGAATATATACGTAAAGCCAAGAGACTGAATTCTCGCCAGGCAAGGTGGGGGCTCTTTTTTAACCGCTTCTCTTTTGCCCTCTCGTACAGGCCGGAGTCCCAGAACGTCAAGCCCGATGCCTTGTCACGTCTCTACGACCCCGAGCCTGTTGCCAAGGAACCAGAGCCAATCCTTCCATGAAGTGCTTCGAGAAGCTGGTTCGTTCCCACATCATCTCATCCCTTCCGCCCGGCCTGGACCGTCACCAGTTTGCATACAGAGCAAACAGGTCCACGGATGACGCCATCGCCACAGCTCTCCACTCTGCCCTGTCTCACCTGGAGGGGGGGGGGAGCTACGCACGGCTGCTCTTCATGGACTTCTGCTCGGCATTTAACACCATCCTTCCTGACAGACTGGTGACAAAACTGTCAGACCTGGGATTATCACACTCTACCTGCCGTTGGATTAAGGACTTCCTGTCTGACCGCCCCAGAGGGTGAGGATAGGTCCACACTCCACCTCAGGCCCTCAGCACGGTCCCCAGGGCTGCGTGCTGAGCCCCTACTTACTCCCTCTACACTAATGACTTCACCGCCCCACCCCAGCAACTCCATCATAAAGTTTGCTGACGACACCACTGTGGTGGGCTGCATCTCCGAGGGTGACGAGACCCGCTGCGACGAGGTGGAGCAGCTGTTTGTGTTGTGCAAAGCGAACAACCTGCAGCTGAACAAGCTCAAACCCAGGAGATGATCATCGATTACAGAAGGAAAACTGTCATCCAGCCCCTGTACATTGACGGGGACTGTGTGGAGAGAGTCTCGGTCTTCAGATTCCTGAGCGTTCACCTGGCTGAGGACCTGTCCTGGAGAACCAACACCACGGCGATCGTCAAGAAGGCACAGCAGAGACTCTACTTCCTGAGAATACTAGGAATTACCACCTCAGACAGGATCTGCTTGTGTCCTTCTACCGCTGCTCCGTGGAGAGTGTCCTCACCTATTGCATCTGCGTGTGGTTCCTCAGCTGCACAGCCGCAGAGGAACGCGCTTCAGAGGGTCGTCAACTCGGCCCAGAAGATCATCGGGTGCCCCTCCCTCCTGCAAGAACTATACAGCTCTCGCTGCCTTAAGAAGGCAGTCAAGATCCTCAAGGATCCATCTCACCCGACGAACACTTTGTACGGCTGCGCTCAGGCAGGCGCTTCAAGACTATGTATACCCGGACCAACAGACTTAAGTTCAGCTTCTTTCCGAGGCCATAAGCGCACTAAACGCTGCTAAGTTTTCAGAGAGTCAAATGTCGCATCCCCGTTCAATATGAGGAATCGTGCAATAAAAAACTTAGGTTTACACTAAGAAATATGCCTAGTTTACATACGTAGTTTATTATACTTATTTTTATATTTATATATACATCCATAGATCTCATTTATACTTATGTATAGTTCCCCTATGTCTATTTATGATTCATTCTGGTTTTTATATTGTCTTGTTGTTTTTATATTGTCTATTGTCCTATTAGCACCTTGGGATTGCATCTAAATTTCGTTGTTCCTTTGCACAATGACAAATAAAGATCATTCATTCATTCATTCAACCTGTGTGGTTGGAGCGGTGACTTGGGAAATAGAGAAGCAGGTCAAGCAGGCAAAGGGGGAGAGTCTGCCACCTAGTGGGTGCCCTGAGAATCGGTTGTTTGTTCCGGCTGAGCTGCGCCCACAGGTGATCCACTGGGCTCACACCTCGCTGCTTTCCTGTCATCCGGGGGTTCAAGGACCATGTTTGCCATCTCTCGGAGGTTCTGGTGGCGGTCCATGGAACGGGAGGTCCAGGAGTACGTTGGGGCTTGTTCGGTCTGCGCCAGGAATAAGACGTCCTCTGGGCCACGTATGGGACTTCTACAACCGCTCCCCATCCTCCCAGACCATGGGCTAACATCTCCATGGACTTTGTCACGGCCCCGGTCTCCGAAGAGTAACACCACAGTTCTTACCGTGGTGGACAGGTTTTCAAAATGACGAGATTCATAGCTCACCCAAACTGCCGTCAGCCAAAGAGACAGCTGAGATTATGATTAACCATGTCTTCAGAGTCCACGGTTTCCCTAGGGACATTGTTTCCGACCGGGGCCCCAGTTCGTGTCATGCTTCTGGAAGGAGTTTTGTCAGCTTATCGGAGCCACGAGTCTCACGCCAGGCTATCACCCGGAGGCCAACGGCCAGGCCGAACGCTCAACCAGCAGCTGGAGACCGTCTCCGCTGTCTGGTGTCCCAGAACCCTCAACCTGGAGCCGGCACCTGGTCTGGGTCGAGTATGCCCATAATTCCCTGCCCACCTCGGCCACAGGGTTCTCACCCTCCAAATGTGTGTTTACGAGCCTCCTGTCCGCGGACCAGGAACCGGAAGTGTCTGTGCCCTCCGCCCACGCCATGGTCCGCCGTTGCCGGCGATCTGGGCGGCCGACCGCAGCTCCTCATCCGCCAAGGAGACCGGGTCAGGCCGCCGACCGGAGAAGACGACCCGCCCCTGCGTACCTGGCCAGAGAGTGGCTCTCAGCCAAGAACCTCTCCCTCAAAGGCCTCTCGAAGAAACTGGCACGCCTGTGGGGCCATTCCCCATCACCAAGATTATCGGGCCTGCAGCGGTTCGCCTGCCCCGGCTCTCCGTGTCCACCCGACATTCCATGTCAGTCAGGTCAAGCCAGTCAGGAGAGCTCCATGGTCCCCCCTCCGCCCCCTCCTCCTCCTGAAGTGGTAGACGGGGTCCTGTCTACAAGGTCAAGAAGTTATTAGCTGTGCGCAACCGTCGGGGCAAGCAGTACCTGGTGGACTGGCAGGGGTATGGACCGGAGGAGTCAATGGGTCCCATCCTGTTTATACTGGATCGGTCCTCATCGAAGACTTTGTGAAGGACCATCCTGAACTGCCTGGGCCACAGGAGTCGGCCCTAGGGGGGTACTGTCACACCGGTGAAGCTTGTCTTGTCTTGGGTTTTGTCTCAGAACTTCCTGTTTTATTTTGAAATCTAACTCTCCTCTCGTTTCAGGTCACTTGCCCTTCCTCATGTGTCACCGGTCTGATTGTCTCCCCTGATCCCTGATTGTTTCCACCTGTTCCCCATTACCCTCATGTGCTTATTGTCTACGTCTTCCCTCTGTCCTGTGCCAAAGTGTTTCGTCTCATGGTCGTTCACCAAGGCCACATTCATAGCCACCAAGCCTTTTTGGAAAACTTATTACCAACCTCGAAGGAGCGAGTTTTGTTATAGTTTTCATAATCCAGCGTTTGGTTTCTTAGGACATTATTTAGCTTCCACCTCTTAGGAGAGTTTTTGTTGTGATTAGTAAACTGCTCACTGACGCCTCAGCATTTTGAGTCCTGATCGGAATCTCGGCCTGACACCTAGTTCTGGAAACAAAAGGTATTGCTAAAGAAAAATTAGAAAATACTTATAAATGGATTAGTTGTTTCCTTTAGTGGCAGGTGTTTTTACAGGTTTTTACTTAATGTGGAAAAAAAAGGTTTAAAAAACTATATTTAAAAAATTGTCATTTGTATCACAGGCTGATCATTCAATATACCACGGGTCTTTTAAATAACATCCACTGTGACATGTTTAAAGTCATTATCATATCATATTACTTGGTTCATTGCAATAGATCTTGATCATATGTTGTGTTTGTTATATTCCTGTTATGTGTTGTTTCCTCTCCTAGCACTGAATGTCACGTAAGAGCATTTATACTTCTACAGTACATGAAATCTGCTTTGCTGTATGTAAAATATTTTAGTAACATTAGTCAATTTGATGCACGCTGTAAACTGAATATTAGAGCCAGATGAGTGTATGGATTAAAAGTATGTCAAGCTGTGTCTCAGTTGTACACAGTTGCCTACCAATACTATTAAATATAAAATGTGTACATGAAGAAATCTTCAAGTTGTGTTTTTTTTTGCTGGTTACTACACAAGAAATTCATGTATTCTACACAATGTTGCAGTACAGGGCGCAAATGGATATAATCAGACTACATCTCTTGAAAGCTACTGCCAAAGATCATGTTAGGTTTAATTAAACAGAACCCCGTCAGTGTGAGGTGGAAACCAAACAGTACAGGGAACACCGGAAAGTGACCAAAGAGCGGCTCAATACATGTGTCCAGGTAAGCGCTGTTCATATCAACACTGTGTTTACAACTTAATAAGTGTCTTTAAAATGATGCACGTAAAGAGTGAGTTGTGATGGGGCCTCTCGCGCTCGATGAAAATTAGGACTAGGATGCGATGAATCAAGTTTAACAGTATTTAATGCCAAGGAGTATAAACGAAAGTTTAACAAATAACCAAAAGCTCGTGGGTTCCGTGGTGATGCAGGGCTCCGCAGGTACAAGTTCCAAGGAAACAGGTGTTGCTGCCTAACCGGTCATCAAGACGAAAAGGAACGATTTCCCCAGTACGTCGTGTGTTAGTTGCATATCAGCCAATCAACTACTCTCAAAGGTTAGTCCAACCTTTAACACCTTTCGGTTGGTCCAAAGTCCCGCTAGAACAATGGAGGGGTCGAATGTCATGAACCCCGGGTCAAAACATCACTTACGGTCAAGTCACTAAATAAGTATTTTCACAATAAAAGTCCCGTCTTGTTATTGACCGCATTAAAGTCACTTTCACGGGCTTCAACCGGCTCCGACAGTTCTGAAATAGTAAACTAACATTCACTCCATGCACATACATAACATTACTTCTTGCCATTGACATATACATAGAGTAAACATTACCCCTATGCTTCATAACACATTAACAACAATATCAATATTCTCCCTAATATGTCCTATTAAAATATCTTTCTATATGTATTAATTTGAAGCATAAGACTCCCTCTGTACATGTGCAATATCAAAATAAACTATTACAACCTAACAAACGCTAAGTTAATATTTGGGTCAGTGACAAAAAAGGCTTCTAAAAAGGAAATGTGAGGTGGAAACCAAACAGTACAGGAAACACCGGAAAGTGGCCAATGAGCGGCAC
>NC_079392.1:7922052-7950824 GCF_029220125.1 Pseudoliparis swirei | reverse complement strand
TTTCCCCGGTTCCAGATCCATTATTAGCAGGTCCTGGTACATCTGGTCAGCTTTATCCATGCCATTATTTGACTTTGCGTGTATATTTTCAAGGTCTATTTTCTTCACAAGTGAAGATTCAGGGTAGAGAGAAATCACCTCCTCAAGGAGAGTGACTGCTCTGTCTATCATGCTTTGCTTTGTGTGACTGTGGCTGAAAGAAAGGATCTTCCATTTCAGACAGAGTGCAGCACATCTCTTCAGATAGCGCTCATCTGGATGGAGTTCCAGAGCCTCCTCTGCCAGAGCAATGGCCTCATCAATAGATATGTAGTTACTGTAAACCCTTAGTATCGCTTTCATGCCATTGCAGCTGCTGACGGGATTTCTCAAAACCTTTACGGCCAACTCACGTGCTTCATCCTTAACGTCTTCTCCTTTTTTCCACGTTGCTCAAGGTAGCAAGCAGCGAGGTAGAAGTTCTCTGGATCCTGTTCCTGGGCGACTCTCATTTTCTCCAAGATGTCAGCCTCCACCTTGTTGTATCACTAACCCTAAGACGTAACTGGTGTTCCACTCCACCATCTCCGGCTGCATCTTGATGGCTCTCTGGAAGTAATCTGCCACCAGCTCTCTGTCTGTGCTGAACTTCATCAGGGTCCAGGCTTTCTCAGCGTAGGTCTCTGCATGGAGCTCGTCCTGCGATGGTGATGGGTATTTCCAGTGGCGGGCCGTGGGCCTGGGGCCTGGGCCTTCAGTGAGGTCCTACACAGTCCCACCCGAATTAATCCACCTCTTATTACTATCATTATGATGCCAGGTCTAGACCAGCTGCTCAATCGCTCTGGCGTAGTATTGGTAGATCGATGACATAAAAAAATTGGCCGCATTTTCTATAGCAGCTTGTTCATTTATTAAACTAAACAGCCCTGATGTTGATCGATCTACACAACAGCATGTCATTTTCTTGTCTGCTGGAGAATGCGCTGGAAGAAAAAGAAGGAAAAGTCACTTGCACTAGTTTGTTCACTAAACAGGCATTATGAAAGCAGATTTCAAGTATGTGACAAATCGACATCTTCTTTTATTGTGGGTTGAAAAACAGCTTTGTAGTATGAATTAATTCCTTTATCAAATTCAGTTTCCTAGTTCTGAGGTTTTGCATATATGGATAGGAGCTTCAATATTGGTAATAATCAAAAGACTGCAGCATGTGTAGCTGGCTTGTGGTTCGGGTTCTGAAGGCCTAGAGGAGAATAAAGCTGATTGGTTGACACAACATTGTCATTATTCACTTGAAGAAGCGAATGTTGATTCTGAAGGTAAGGCAGATTTAGTGAAAACATGGCTGAATATGATTGGATAAAGATCTAACATAAAGACCAGTAAATCTCAACTGTTGCAGAGAAAAGAGGAACGCTATGAAATTAAGAGAATAACTCACTCTGAAATAATTGAATACATATTTGTGGGAAAATATATTTAGAAAAAATATATTCTGGTGATGTTTAGGCCAGCAGAAGGCCTTGTCTGGTGAGCCACTGGGTATTTCTTGAAGTGCAGGCTTTTATAAATATATATTTTTTAGACTTAGGCCTACTTACAATATGCAATACGATATTTAACATACAATACTGTACTATAACCGAATATTGTTTTTCTACTACTCGTTTCACTTATTATTATATAACACTTATATACCGTCCATATATAATGTACATACTCTTTAATAAAAATATATATATAATTAAATTTTACCATGTCATCACTGTTATGCCTCCATGAAATTCTCCTTGGGAGATGCACTGTTAATCTAAAGTTTAAGCACTGGCACTCAGTGACCTTGCCAGCGCACTGGTCGCTGGTAAAGTGCTACTGGTTAAAGGTGCCGCAGCTGGTCAAAAGTGCCACTACTAGTCAAAAATTACTACCTTGTGGTGGTCGTGAAGCGCGTCTGAGGCATGTCTGCTTGACGGCGGTCTGCAACGACTCGAGTGGCATTCAAACCGGTGTCAAACTATTTTCACCGTGACATCAGCATCATGGCGCCCCTCTTAAAGGGCGGAAACACTTTATACACTCCTCAATATTGTCTTTCTTGCTTTTGGTTATTACATTGTTTAGTGTAGACATATTGTACGCCGGAAGTATCTCTAATATTACAACGCCGTTCATTGTTTGAAACATTAAAAAATAAAATGATTTTTCTTTCTTTCATTTCTTTGAAAAGGTGATACATGTCTTCCGAGCGTCAGGGGCCTATAAAATGATGGCCGGGCCGGATTTAGCCAGCGGGCCTTGTTTGACACTGTATTCAAACTCTCTGAAACTCTAGATTCTAAGCTAAACATAGCTCCTCCATTGCGATCCTTGAAAGTGATTTCTTCCGCTGTCCGAACGCTTCAGTGGGCTTGTCACTGAGTACGTGCTTAGACTACCGTCACTCTGTGACATGTAGCAGGCTGGCGCCTGGCGACCCTCCGTCTGGCGCTATTTGACTACGCTGTAGCACTTTTGACCGTGGTAAGCACTTTTGACTAGTCGTGGCATCTGCTGGCATGTGCTGCTTAAGTGCCACTGATGCTCACAGCACCTGCTGTAAGTGCCACTGAGTACCAAGCGTCGCTGGGATCCTTCTGTTTTCAGTATTGAGAATTTAGACTTCCCAGACCGGTTCGTGATAAAACAACATATAAAAATATCACAACCGTTATAGAGTAAATTCTATGGTCAACCATTACATGGGTACCAGCCACTAGTCAGCATTCCAGGCGCCTAGAGGTAGAGGTAGAAGGAGAGGAAGAGAGGAGGGACTTGGTACAGTTAGGTGGGTGGCAAGAAAGGTCCTCAGTGAAGCCAAGCAACTTGGACTGATTCCTGCACTTTCCACATACGCTTGCAATATTAAAGGACTTTGTCATGTCACAGCAAAGGTTCTGAATACTTAAACCATGTAATCTTCCAGTTTTCTTTTAATAAATTTTAAAAATATCGCTTGTTTCTGTTTTTCTGTTAAGATTAGATTACTTTGAGTGTACATTAATAATAAATGTAATGAACTTTGATTTTAGCAAATATGGCTGCCAATGAAACAAAAGGTGAAATGTATATTTATATATATATAATTTATTAATGTTTTAGTCATAGACACTCAAGAGATACTTGTAAAGATTTCAGTTATAATAATTATGTGGTTGCACCAGCTGCTTCATTTTTAGCATGTGAGTAAAAGATACTGTTAAAATAGATTCATCCTTTACATAAGTTATTTGCAATGAGACTTGTTCCCACACAAATAAATTTGCATTGTCTCAAATGTTACTCGTTTTTAAATGTCCCTTTAGAAGCTTTTTGTCACTATTTAAATAATAACTTAAGCGTGATCATTTAAAGACACTTATTAAGTTGTAGACACAGTGTTGATATGAACAAGCTACCTGGACTTACATACATTGTGCATCAAAGCCCACTTTCCGGTGTTCCCTTTACTGTTTGGTTTCCACCTCACGCACTAGCGGGGTTCTGTTTAATTAAACCAGACATGATCTTTGTAGTAACTTTCAAAATTAGTCTGATTCGAAATCCATTCGTGCCTGTACTGCATAGTTGTAGAATCGTGAATTTCTTGTGTCGTAACCAGCAAAAAAAACACAACTTGAATTTCTTCATGTACACTTTTTATATTTAATAGTATTGGTAAACGCTGTGTACAACTGGGGCTGGCTTGACATCCTTTTTAATCCATACCTCATCTAAACAATATTTCAGTTTACAGCGTGCATCAAATTGATGATACTACAATGGCCACCACGTAAAGCAGATTTCCATGTTCTGGCAAGTATAAATGCTCTTCATTGACATTCAGTATGAAGAGAAACATACTGAATATATAAACACAACATGATCCAAGTCTATTGTGACAAGTAATATATAATTATGACAATGACTTTAAACATGTCACAGTGGATGTTATTTAAAAGACCCGTGGTATATTGAATGATCAGCCTGTGATACAAATAACAAGTTTTTTTAATATAGTTTTTTAAAGCCTTTTTTCCCCATTAAGTAAAAACCTGTAAAAACACCTGCCACTAAAGGATACAACTAATCAATTTATAAGTATTTTCTGATTTTTCTTTCGCAATACCTTTTGTTTCCAGAACTAGGATCAGTGTTGTAAAAAAACAAACACTATGGCTCTTGCAGTTTTTTCAAAAACTTCTCTATTTCTTTATGCATTGGGTGTTTATGTTTGAGCTTCTCCAGTTCTTTGATGCTGTTCGCACGATCGATGGATCGTTCCGGTATCTCTGCCGCCTTCATACGTGCATGCTGACTGGTCGAATCATTTGATCCAGTATAAATATTTTGCGTATTTGTTGTAGGATCTGTTTCTCTGCGGTTCCAGATCCATTTCCATGGGTCCTAAGCATCTTGTCCAGCTTTAGCCATGCCATTATTTGACTTCGTGTATGTTTGCAAGGTCTAGCCTATTCTCAAGTGAAGAATGAGGTGAGAGAGAAATGCCTCTCATGGAGATTGGTGCTTTTGTCCTCATGCTTTGCGTTGTGTGGTTCCTGGAAACAACGATCTTCCATAATCAGTGAGTGCAGCACATCTCTTCAGGTCAACTCATCAGGGTGGGTTGAGCTCCTCTGCCAGAGGAATGGCCTCATCAAAGCCATTCCTGCGACCTTAGTATAACCATTGCGCTGCTGGCGGGATTTTTCAAAATCTTTTGGCCAACTCACGTGCTTCATCGCGTCTTCTCCTTTCCTTTCCACGTTGCTCAGGTAGCAAGCAGCGGTAAGTTTTCTGGATCCTGTTTCTGACTCTCATTTTCTCCAAGATGTCAAGCGGCAGCCTGTGTCCACTGTAATTAAAGTCACTCAAAAAACCCTGAGTAATAACTGTTCCACTCCACCATCTCCGGCACATCGCGGTATCTGGGCTAATCTGCCGCCAGCTCTCTGTCGTTGCTGAACTTCATCGGGTCCAGGCTTTTTTTTTCTCAGCGTAGGTCTGCATGGAGCTCGATCCTGCGATGGTGATGGGTATTTCTTCATCAAAGGCGTCTACCTGCAACACAACAGAGTAGGCCTCGCTCTCTGCCCTGGTCTCCCAGGTGGTGGTGCAGCAAGCCAGGTTCACGTGGTTCACCACCCACTAACCAGGGACCGTCATCTGCTTTCCTCATCTGGCGGAAGGCCTCTGGAAAGCCTTGTTGGAAGAGAAGACTCAGGCGTCTTCGGTTGGAACCCAGCTGAGTACTGAATGAACCCCTGCAGGTTGTAGATGTGACCCAACCAGCTGTTTCCCTCACTCTGTGCGATGTCACAGCATGTCGTTGGGCAATAAAGTTTTCTTCTTGTTGGTCTCCATATTCCAGGAGAAGTGACACTGCAGGGGCCTCAGTTTTGCCACTAGTTGTTTTTATTCTGAGAACAGCAGTAGAAAGACAACATAGTACAATACATCACTAGAGTTCAGATAATATGCTTGGTGGGGGTGTATGTTTTGGATAATCATTATTCATTTCATATTTAGGAAGGAAGAAGAAGGATAAAATGGATTTAAAGGCATTGAATGTCCAGGAAAAAAATAATAAATAATAAGCTCCTTTGAAAGAAAATTATTTCACTGCAGGCACCGTGTATGGTTGTGTATGTGACAAATAAACAGCGTAGGATCTGAAAGTTTGAAAGGAAAATGGGCAGTAAGGAAGGATGGGAAGAGGGGGGGGTGGTTAGAAATGTAGGAGGGTGCAGTTTATGGACAGGAAGAAAATAAATAAGGAGTAACGAAAGAAGGAATGGATAAGGAAAGAAATATGAGAAGAATAACACGGTGGGAAGGAAAAAAGAGAAAAACAAAGACTGAAAGAAAACACAAAGATGAACAAAGTGATGACTAAATACATTAGTAAAGAAAGGTAGGATGCTGCTGGTGAGGCAGGTGTGGAGAAACAATAAGGAGGGGTTCAGAAGGAAGAAACAAAAGATGGCTGAAAGAAGGAAGGAAGATAGGAAAGGAAAGTGTGAGCCCCAGAGGAGAACACTTGAGTAAGTGAGTAGGCTATGAATATGGAAAATAAAATACATTTTACATTTCTCCACCAGAATTATATTCTTGGAAGTGTCCGGATGAAACTTAAAGAAAACAACTGATCAGTAATAATTGTTAAGTAAAATACATTATTTTAAAAATATGTTGTATAATCTCTGTGGCACTGTTACAAAATACCTCGTAATTGCAAGATCTGGATTTCATATTTAAGAAAAAAGTTAAGAAGAAGTAAAGAAACATCAGACTGAACATCAGTGTTTGAATACATCATCAATGTCTTGAAGGATCCATAATGGTAATACAGTTGGCTGGTAAAGACACAATGACGTTGAATATTAAACTAATCATAACGATGATAATGATATGAAAGCGCATGAACAGCTACTCCGCACATCATGCAGCTTGTTTCCTCAACTCGGTCCAGTTCTCTGAGTTGGTCACGGCTGCTTGCTGCTCCTGATGCTCTATTTTCGCGGTAGAAATGATGAGATGTCCGTGAGACCACGCTATTTTAAATGTTCACCAACACTAGCGAGGCGGGGCATTTGCGTGTCCATGACTTCTAATAACACTCTAGACATTCGACCTAGACATTAAACCACGATACGTCATGATTGCGTAATTGAAGAATAAAACAAAAGATATCACATATTTATGGTTGCACCTTTCCGTCCTTTGACGCGTAATATTGTGATCTCCCTCTCAACACTTCACTCGTTTCCCCAGATTGAAAACCTACAGCCACATCTGAAGAGAAATGAAACAAACTCAATTACCTCGCCGTTAGACGAAACTTCCAGACGGTTCCCAGACCCGGTTCCTGTTACAAAGCAAGAGCAGGAGTGTGCACAGGGACCCGGTTCGACGAGAATGCAATCCAACAACAACATAAAAAAGATATATCACAAACATATTAAAGGACTTTACATGTCATGTCACAGCAAAGGTTCCGAATACTTATGACCATGTGATATTTAAGTTTGTCTTTTTTAATAAATTTGCAAAAATGTCAACATTTTATTTTTTCTAAATAAGATGGGGTGCTTAGGTACAAAATGTAAGAAATAAAATGAACTTTTTTGATTTTAGCAAATGGCTGCAATGAAACAAAGAGTGAAAAATGAATATGTATATATATATATATAATTTATTATAAATACAAAACAGATCAATAAAATAAAAATGTTTTAGTCACTGTACCAGGCCTATTCAACTAGCGGCCCGAGGCCAGGGGCAGTCTGACCGTTGAATTTAACTATAGCCCATAAGACTATTCTGCAAAAAATAAAACTGTGGACGGACCGCATACTCTTTTTTTATACATTGAGACATCTATTACAAAGAGCCATGAGGTTTCACTGTTGCCTCAGCTTCAAACCTGTCTGGTTACATCTTTATATTCGCACCCGTGTTGGTTGCAGGGTGTTACAGTTTTTCAAACCTACACTGGACTTTCCCTCGCGTGCGTTGTGTTCTCTGTATCTGCAGCGGGGCTCTGTCTCCGCTCACGAGATTAATCACATTCACAAACATATTGCTGGAGAATCTTCAAACCACTAGTTCATATCCATTTTAAGGCGTTCCCGGTGATTAAGGTTATAAGTGAGCAGTGCATCACAGCCACGGATGAAGAAATACATTATCGAAAAAATTAAAATTAAAAGATCGCCCGACCTGGTTTCGATCTCTTTCACGCAAAATGCATCTGCACTCTGAGACGCGCAGTCTGTGCGCTGCACCACCAGATATTAGTTTCATCTCAAGTAATTTATATATTGATCCATTACAGTTTTTCTCCATTGCTTTGGCTCAATTCTTGAAATAGAAATGACATTCTCAAAACAACTTGTGCAAACCTCCAAACCACTGGGCACTTGTTCACAACAGATTTGAATTTCCCATTCCTTTAATCAAATTAGAATTGTTTTAGAAACTCCTTGCCGAATGACAAGTACAATTGCCTACAGCTTGCACAATATTTCAAATGATTTAGCACATCTGTGCAAGCGGTTAGATACAGGCTGCCTCTCAGTTAAGCCCAATTACCAATTGAATACATCTTGCTTGGTCTAAACTGGCTGTTGCTTCTCAGTCAAGTGGTTGTTCTCTGCAAACATCTTGGCATCATTTCCTTGTGTCCATCATCACCTGCACAATAGTTCACTCCACTGTCAAAATCGTTCAGGCACATAATACCATGAAAAACATCATGGTATATCCTGTAATATGGATCTCTTGGATCATCGGCTTCATTTTCAGGTGCAACTAGAACTTTACTCATCAAGGGGGATTTTCTCACATCCGATCACCAATCACAGTCATTTCAGTTAGCTGACAGGTGCTATCCAGGAGTATAAATGCTTCCATCAAATATCTAGGGCTTGACAAAGTTCAGTACAGTTTACAGTATGAACATGGAAGCACCTGGAAAACAAACAAGGACAACTGCCTGTTCGAGGAAGAGGAGGAAGAAGAAGAGGAAGAGGAGCAAGGGTGCGTGGTGGTGGAGGGTGTATGAGCATCGGCTCCAAACCAGAGGTCCCTTCTCCAGGCAATGGATGCTGCTTGTGCCGATGTCACAGCAGATGGTTGCATACTGCGACGGCGGTTCTTCCCGTTGCGCCATGAAGGAGAACATCAGATGCGATGTTGAAAATCTGTGTCCAGACAGGCGGAGCGAGCGGGCGAGCAGGAGGGGAGGATGAACTCAGCTTTGCTACTGTTTGTTACAGTAGTGTAGGCTATACTTCATTTCATTTTGATGCTTTTTGTTTGACACTATTTTGCTGTACACATTTTCTGTTTCACCGGTGTTTTGCAATTACTGTAATAATTTCCAGCAGTATAAGTGCAATACAGTATGTGATGTGAAACCTTGTTGGCTCCTCTGAATGAATCTTTGTTCTGTTTGATACATAGTATTCTGGAAAAAAACATCTCTACAGTAACCATTCAGTGTCAAAGGACTGCCAAGATTGAAATGTGCACATGAGGATATTTCTATGGTCACTACATACACCGACAAAACATCTAAACATTTTGACCTGCAGTGTTTAAACAATGACGAAGGACTTTTCATTTTGGGGGCACTGACTATTTGTATGAGAAAAAGGAATGAGTTTTGACTGATGAGCGTCTGTTTTGGAGAGATATGACCTTTGCAGGTGTGCCATAGTGTTTTGCTAAACCATCTAGGTTATTTTGGCAAATGTATTTAAAGCTTTGAGAATGTCCTTTTTTTCAAGAGAGAGATGAGCCACAGCAATCGAGAAGGAAGTTTTCATTTTGGGGGCACTGACTATTTTTTATGAGAAAATGATTTGGGTTTGAAGCTTGAGTTAACTGTTTTGGGTGAGATGTGACCTTTTGAAGGTGATCTATGTAGTTGTGCTGAACCATATATGCTATTTTACCAAATGCACTAAGATCTTTGAGAATGTAATTTCTGTTTCAAGAATTGAGCCAAAGCAATGGAGAAAAACTGTAAGTCACATTTCTTATGTTTTCATGGGAACAGTTTGGTTGAAGGGATCTGAAACAACTGGTTACCTTGAGCGGATATTTACACTTTGAAACATGTTTATAGTGATGCTTGTTCGCAACACTTGCCACACAATACGGACGCATTTTCGTGTGTGACTGTTTACCTGTGGAAATATACATTACTGTTTTTCATTTTTAGCCATTATTTGATCAATACTCTGCGCCCTCACACCCCCGTGATTTTCTTATTGATACCCACCGGCTACTATAGTTGAATAGCCCTACTTGTAGACACTCAAGAGATACTTGCCAACGATTTCAGTTGTAATAAATAGTTGGAATATATTTATATTTACAAATACGTGGTTGCACCACCTGACATTTCTTTAGCATGTGAATTAAAAAGATAGTTAAAAATAGATTCAACCACTTTACATAAGTTATTTAACAAATGAGACTTGTTCCACACAAATAAATGTGCATTACATTAAATTGTGTAAGTTTTTTTTAAATTTCCTTTTTAGAAGCCTTTTTTGTCACTGACCCAAATATTAACTTAGCGTGCATCATTTTAAAGACACTTATTAAGTTGTGAACACAGTGTTGATATGAACAGCGCTTACCTGGACACATGCATTGTGCCGCTCTTTGGCCACTTTCCGGTGTTCCCTGGGAACTGTTTGGTTTCCACCTCACACTGACGGGGTTCTGTTTCATTAAACCAAACATGATTTTTGGCAGTAGCTTTCAAGAGCTGTCGTCTGATTAAATCCATTCATGCCCTGTACTGCAACATTGTGAAGAATACATGAATTCCTTGTATAGTAACCAACAAAAAACCCCACAACTTGAAGATTTCCTTGTGTACACATTTTATATTTAATAGTATTGGTAGGCAACTGTGTACAACTGAGATACAGCTTGACATACTTTTAATCCATACACTCATCTGGCTTTAATATTCAGTTTACAGCGTGCATCAAATTGACTAATGTTACTAAAGTATTTTACATACAGCAAAGCAGATTTCATGTACTGTAGAAGTATAAATGCTCTTATGTGACATTCAGTGCGAAGAGATGAAACAATACATAACAGGGATATAACAAACACAACATATGATCAAGATCTATTGCAATGAACCAAGTAATATATATGATAATGACTTTAAACATGTCACAGTGGATATTATTTAAAAGACCCGTGGTATATTGAATGATCAGCCTGTGATACAAATGACAATTTTTTAAATATAGTTTTTTAAAACCTTATTTTCCCCATTCACTAAAAACCTGTAAAAACACCTGCCACTAAAGGATAAAACTAATCCATTTATAAGTATTTTCAGATTTTTCTTCAGCAATACCTTTTGTTTCCAGAACTAGGATCAGTGTTGTAAAAAACAAACACTATGGCTCTTGCAGGTTTTCCAGAAACGCCTTTATTTCTCTACCCTTTCGGTTCCGGCTATTATTTTTGATCTTCTCCAGAACTTTGATGCTGTTCTCACGATAGATGGATTTTGGGATTTTGGGCCCTTTATGTGGTACCGTACTGACTGGTCGTAATCTTTTCGATCGCAAAAAATTTTGGATTTGTAGTAGAGGAGCTGTTTCTCTACCGGTTCCAGATCCAATATTAGCAGGTCCTGGTACATCTGGTCAGCTTTATCCATGCCATTATTTGACTTTATGCAGTATATTTGCAGGTTCATTTTCACAAGTGAAGAATGAGGGTAGAGAGAAATCACCTCTCATGGAGACTGACTGCTCTGTCTATCATGCTTTGCTTTTGTGTGACGGTCCCTCGAAATATCGGATTCTTCCATTTCAGACAGAGTACATCTTCTAGATAGCGCCATCTGGATGTGGAGTTCCAGAGCCTCCTCTCATGAGCAAGGCCTTCATCAATAGATACATAGTTACTGTAAACCTTATCGCTGCGTCATTGTGCCATGACGGATTTCAAAATCTTTACGCCAACTCACGGCTTCATCCTTAATCGCCTTCTCCTTTCTTTCCACATTGCTCAAGGTAAGCAGCTGTAGAAGTTATCTGGATCCGTTCCCATGTACTCATTTTCCAAGATGTCAGCCTCCACCTTGTTGTACTTAAAGGTACCCACTAACCCTAAGATACAACTTGGTGTTCCACTCACCATCTCCGCCGTATCTTGGTGGCTTTCAAGCACCACCAGCTCTCTGTCAAGTAAGGAACTCATCAGGGTCCAGGCTTTTCAGCGTAGGTCTCTGCATGGAGCCCCAAGTGGCGTGGTGATGGGTATTTCATCAAGGCGCTCACCTGACAGGTAGGTTCGGCCTCTGCCTGGTCTCCTGTGGCCATGGTGCAGCCAGCCAGGTCTCGTGAGTTCACCACTCAACCAGGTCCGCCATCTGCTTTCCTCATCTGGCTAGCGCCTCTGCAGCCTGTTGAAGAAACTCTGGCATTCGGTGGAGCCCAGCTGTACTGGAATGAACCTTGCAGGTTGTAGAGGACCCAGCTTCAGCTGTTTCCTCTGTGCTGATGTCCACCAGCTTGTCGTTGAGATTTAAAAAGTTTCTTCTGGGTTGGTCTCATATTCCAGAAGTGACACTGCAGGGCCTCCAGTTTACACTAGTTGTTTTTATACCGAGAAGCACTGATGAAAGACCAAATATTACAATACATCACTAGGTTCATAAGTTTGGTGGGGTGTATGTTTGACAATCATTGTTTATTTCATGCTTAGGAAGGAAGAAGATAGAATGGAGTAAGGAGCATTGAATGCCCAGAAAAATACTAAATAATAATCGTTAGGTTCTTTGAAAGAAAATTATTTTCACTGCTGGCACTGCAGTATGTATTGTGTATGTGACAAATAAACAGCGAGGATCTGAAAGTTTGGAAGGAAAAGGGAAGTATGAATCATGGGAGCAGTGTATGCTCATCCATAGCGCTGTCGCCTCTTAAAATTTTGAGATTAAAAAAGAAGAAGAAAATAAAAAAAATCCTGTCAAAAAACATTATATGCCAAATCATTTAAAGAGTAAATATACCGTGTTGACGCTGCTTAAATGTGTGGAGACTGGCCAGCCTGTCAACAACCACTTAACCCTTTGTGTTGCCTTAGTCATTTTGACTCAATCAATATTACAATTCCTCCCCCGCCTTTTTGGGGTCATTTTGACCCCATTCAATGTTTCACCTCCTGTTATCACTTTTTATATTTACTAACATATTTTACCCTTTGGGTTCAATTTGACGCCAGCAATTACAACCTCCAGAAAATTATTAGAATTAATATTGTTTTCCAAGTCAGTGTGAGGCACTTTATGTTTGTTTCATTGACTACCCAAAGAACAATCACATTAAAACATTGAATGGGGTCACCATCCTACATGGGGAGGAATATTGATTCAACAAATGACCCTAAGGCAACACAAGGGTTGTTAATGTGAAAATATAATATATCGGCTTATTATCACGGAGAGAAGCCCTCCCTTCTCCGGGACAACGCCCAATGTGTGTGTACGGCATCGAAACATTTCAGTCAAGCTGCAAGGACGGTTTCATTGGCGGATGAAACGTGAATCTTGGGTCACAAAATGCAGCGCCATGTAATACGTGATTGGACTATTCGGCAGACTGAGACCAGAGTGTTCCTCAGCCCATAGAGTTATGTTGCCAGGTCCGCAGTTTTCCCAAGTGAATCGGCTACTTTTGAAGTGTTACATGGCTTTCTAATTGTTTGTCCGTTGTCTGCAGACTTATTTTGCACGCAAATTACATGAATATTCTAAATAAAAATCCATATTTTAATGAAATAATTTATTCATACCCAAACTTACCACAAACTGACTCAGATCAGCACGACACACATTTTGTATTCATGTTAATATACTGTATTCAATTACACAAGGCCATTTTAGGACCTAGGTGAAATAACTGTTTCGGAAACCTGTTTTAATGTTGCATATCAAACATATGTTGTTACTTTGTAGACATTACAACACATTTGGCAATGATACCAATGCTGTTGGACTTTTAAAAAAGCAGTGTATATGGTTTGGCAGGTATATTTGAGTTCTGATATTGGGCTGGTTTTGGCCACACACAGACCTGGCAACCCTTGCTGCTCAGAGTTCACGAGGAGCAACATAGCTAGCAGAAGCTTTATGTTACGCCGGCGACTGAAAAACTCTGTGGTATCTCTACACCAAACACCTTCAATCGATTTGTCAGATATTGACAAGAAGAGGCTGGAAAGAGTTGGGACCCGAACATCCGGATTTAAAAATCTCCCAGCAAAGCGCTGGACCATGAGGACGACACCCGAGCTTCTCCTGTTGATATGCTAACCGGAGCTGGTTAGCTGATGCTCCATGAGTAATTGTTTTGTTTCCGTCTGTTATTCCAAAGTCCTGGGACTGAAACTCTGGACTACAACGGGTGAGGGATCTACAGAGCTCAGACAAGTGTAAAGACTTAATCTTGCCGTGAAAGTTATCTAGCTAAGAGTATGAAGCTAACTCACACAGCCTGCTGAAGCTTAACCCTGTTTGCAGAGCAGTTGTATGGAGCATCTGAACTGGCATCGAAACACAACGAAGAAGTTCTGAAAACAGACACATTCCTCAAGAATAATGAAACAGGCTGGCTATAGACATGATTGACTTTAACCAGAGAGTTATGAAGTTTGACAACTTTTGTGAGGATTTGTACTTTTCCTCTGTTCCCCTTTGTTTTGTGTTTGTTATTGTCTACCCAAGATTTAAGATGTTTTATTTGTCACATACACAGGGTGTGCAGTGAAATGAAAGTGGCAAATGCCTGGGTCCAGTACCCCTGCCTTCCGCTCTCTGCCTGCCACGCCCAGCCACCATTCTTCCGCTCTGCCCTCCCGTGCTTCCACGCACACCTGCTCCCCAGCTCACCAGCTCACGCCAGCTCTGTCTTCCGGCCATGCATGACCTAATTTTTGATTCCCACCAACTCTCCCTCTCAGCTGTGCTGCTCATCCTCCTGATTACTACCACCCACCTGCATATATACCGTCTTTTCCATCCAGTATTTACTAGTTCGTCGTTTTCACCACGCTTGGTAAATCGACTCGCAAACGTAGTTAGCAGTACCTGTACCTCAGTATCCTGTCCAGTACCCCCTGCTACTCCCTCTGCCTGCCACGTCCAGCCACCATTCTTCCGCCTGTTCCTCCGTGCCTGACACCTGCCCCAGCCTACCAGCTCACGCCAGCTCAACCGCATCGGACTCCGCCTCCTCCGTGCTTCCACGCACACCTGTCTTCGCCTGCTAGCTCTAGTCAGCCTCTGGATCCCCCGGCTCGGGTCCTCCACTTCCACCTCGAGGAGACTCGCTGCTGGTCCGACTTAGATTATCAGTCTCTGTCACAGTGTAAACGTGCTAAGGAGGAATAAACCTGTTTCTTCATAAGTTCTGTTCCTCGCTATAGTGTTCAGTATTGTGGGTTCACTCCTGGAGCTCTCGAGAGCAGTACTAACTGGTCAATATGAACCCTCTGACACTGGATCGGATCCGCTGTCCAGCACGCCCCTGTCTCATCAGGAGGTCTTTCACAACAGCAGATGATCTGGTTTTAGTTGATTGCAATCAGTCCATGGCACAACACATCCTCGAACCTTGCTGCTCAAGCTCACAACCCTGACGCCTCTGTTGCATTCTGCCCTCCACCTACGCCAGGATTTCCTACCGTCGACCCTTCTGAGCCTTCCATGGAGAGGTGGAGATGCAGAGGATTTATTTTCACGCAGCAAGGTATTTCGCTTTTGTCCTTTTAGCTTCTGATGATAAGAATTAACCATGTTGATTTGCTTCTGTGCAAGGCATTAACTTGGGCTGAAGCACAGGTCTGCCAGACTATAACCTCTTTCTTGAGATTTTCTGAACATTTGTCCAATGTTTTGATCACCCCGACTACTCTGGCTCAGCTGCAAATCGTCCACAACAAAAATAAGGGACTCGGGAGCAGTGGCTTCTATCACTCTATCGAAGTCAGACATCAAGTGCAGAGTACCGCTGGGACCTAAGCGGCGCTAGGCAGGTTACATGGGGTTGAGGGATCAACTGAAGGATGAGCTGGCTGCACGAGACGAAATGGGCCGACCTTCAATCATTAATCACCTTGGTATCTCGTCCTCGACAGCTGCCTGCTAGAGCGCTCGCGGCGGAGCGAACGTAGCTGTCTTCAGTTACTTGCTGCTCAGTCAAACTACTCACCCAAGTTTGCCCTCTGAACTAGACCGGTTACGCTACTTCACACCCCGCTGCCCACCGCTGTTAAGGAGGAAGCGATGCAGTTAGACGTACGGATCATCTCGAGGAACGCTCTCGACGACAAAGTCTGGAGAGTGCCTGTACTCAGGCAAATTAGCATATCCTGGCTGGTTGTCCCGTCCTATTTAAACGCAAGAGCTCGGCCAGAATTTGGGGGTCCTGACGAGTCCACATCCTACTACTATTGTAGCCCCAACCTTGCCTGCTTTCTCATCCCTGCCAGACTTGTCTCTAACTCTCAGTCTTTGCCTCCTCTCAGCCCTCATTGACTCTGGAGCAGAGGACAGTTTTAGACCTGAACTAGCTAAACAACTGGGTCTCACTTGGAGACATACGGACCCTATGACTGTTAAGTGCCTTTAAATGGTCAAAGGATTTTCTAAGGTAATATAGCAAACACAACCCGTAACTCCTGATGGTTTCTGGTAATCACAGAATTAATCAATTAAAGGTTATTTCTGCCCCAGCTACCCCTTTGGTTCTTGGTTACCCTTGGCTTCTGCAACTCCACAATCCACATATCGATTGGGCTGGAGGTAGAATCATTGAATGGAATCTGAAGCCAGTCACCTTAACTGTTTGCAGTCTGCGTGCCTCCCGCTCCTGATTCCCATGGTCTGCCTCAGGCCCAGCTGTCATAGATGTATCCGGCTCCTGAGGTCTACCATACAACCTGAGGGGTCTTCAGCAAGGATAAGGCTCTCTCCTCCTCATCGTCTCTTATGATTGTCCCAGACGATCTTCTCTTCCTGGGTCTCTTTACTCACCAGCAGGCTCTATAACCTGTCCCGCCTGAGAGACAGGCTATGGAGAGATATAAGTGACTCTCATTTCAGGTATCATTCGTCCTTCCTCCTCCTGCGTTGGGTTTTTCTCGTGGGCAAGAAAGACAAATCACTCCGGCCCTGTATTGACTTCTCGTGGGTTGGAAATAACATCACAGTTAAAAACAAGTACCCACTTCCCTGATAAACCTGCTTTTTGAGCTTCCTCAAGGTGCCACCCATCTTCTCAAAACTCGACCTCAGAAAATGCTTACCACCTGTCTGTGATCCGCCAAGGAGATGAGTGGAAGACTGCCTTAACACCCCACTCTGGTCACTTTGAATATCTAGTCATGCCTTTGACCTCACTTCAATCACCCCAGCTGTTTTTCAGGCCCTAGTTAATGATGTCTTATGAGATTTTCCAATCGCTTGTTTCTTGTGCACTGACTTATATTTTGATCTTTCCAAGAGCCTGAGGAACATCAGAACCACGCCAGCCAGGTTCTTCAGAGGCTGCTTTGTTAGAAGTGGACAAATAATGCCAATTTTTCTGGGATTAGCGAGAGCAAGACCGGGCCCGGGGAGAGGGGTGAGGAGGCTTTAAACAGGCTAGACACGACAGGACAATGGCCCCTCTGGTGATATTCAAATGAAGACCTGGATTCATGTGTTTAACCTGCCTGTAGATCAATGGTCATTGATATGATAATGTGATATATGTCTCCCAATATGTTCCGTATCCTGACCCCGGTTAGAGTGATATGATGTCACTGGCAGGGGAAGTCTCACCAAGTCTGAAAGGATCATAGAGGGGAAACCCTAAGTACCCAGGGACAGGAGGAGACACCAGTTCCCCTTTGATGTGGGACAGAGAGTCCCCCAGAACCTCTCAGGAAGAGAGGGGGATGAACCCCATCAACACCCCAAAGGGGGGGACGAATATCCGTAAAAGTGGGAGGAGCCGAGGTATAAAGGTGGGACAGGCTGAAGAAAAAGAGTTTTAGAGGTTTTTGAGGGTCTTTGGGGAGTTTTTGAGAGGTCAAAAAAAGGGTTTTTAGTTGGTGTGATTTAGCGTCAGGCTTCCGAGGGAACTGACTTATAATTGTACTTTGTTTATTTCTTTTTTCCCTTTTTTGAAAAAAATTTTGGCTGCCTTGCAGTCTTAAACTTACTTTCGGTTCGTGGACCTACTTTTTTGTAAGTCCTATTTCTTCCCCCGTGACCCACCGAGGGGGGAGGCGGAGACCGGGGCGGACCCCCGCAGCCTCCGAGGTGAGTCTGCCCCTACCCTACTGACCTCAGTCCCCAGGGCCATTCTGAGCCCTCACCTCCACTGACATTTTGTACAGAGAAAATCGCTGCAGCTGGTAGACCTCCGGCCTCGGCCGAGCCGTGGTTGGCTCCGGGACCAAGAGAGGGACTCGTAACACTCGAGTCCTCGCGCGGAGTTTGTCCTAAGAATAAGAATATTAATAAGTGTCCGCCAGCCGCTCTAAGAGCCTCGCCCCCGGCGTGTTTGGGAGGAGACTAGATAATTGAATCCCCAGCATTTCTCTCCGCGAGATCGATCTGACATCACCCGGGGGTCCCGCGTGCGAGAATAACAGCTACCACTGTCTATGTGCAGGGTCATTCATCAGGCCCGAACGATCGCGGAATCATATAGAGGAGTTACTGATCTCCCCCCCTTTTTAACTCGGTTTTCGCCTCGCCGATTTTCCCCTCCCCCCAAAGCGTGGCGGAGACCGTGCCCGGGCCGTTCGTCAGAAGAGAGGACAGGGCATCGTGACCCGTGTGGGTGCCCTCCCAGTGCGACAGGTTAGTGGGCCCGGGCGCCTGGGCCCCGGGGAGGGCTCTTACAGTTATCTACAGGTCTGTCATTAGAGCACGATTATTTCCCTCAATAAAGTACCGGTGTGAGCCTCGCACCTCAAACCTTTCCCCTCCTCTCCATCTCCCTCTCCCGCCCCCCTTTCCCCCCTTCCCCCCCTTTCCCCGGGTTTTTCCCTACCCGAAAGACTGCCTTTTTTTTTCCGTCCCCACCCGAGGCGACAGAATTCGGTTCACCGTCGCTCTCTTAACATGGCGCCCGAACAGGGACCTGAGAGGTAGATAGGCTTGTGTGTGATAACAATTAATCAATACGCGGTTAATTAAATAGAAACCAAGGATTAGATATTGAAATCTGGGTTTCTCAACTTCAAGCACAAGGAGCGGATTCTTCTCCCCAGGTTAAAACACACAAACCCCCCCCGAAAAAAACTGTATGAAACCAGTGAAAACGAACTGAATTGATTTATTTACTTAGCCAGAGAAGGTAACCGGTGATTTCCCGAGCACTCGGACTACCTTTTGCTCGTTCCCGTGGGGGGAACACCCATTATCCCCCCTCTGCCCTCATCCCCGAGGCACTCCACCTGTTTATCGGGCAATCGGCCGAATCTGGCCGCCTTTTCCTGGAAAAGGAACCCCTTTTCGCACCGATCGATTTTCAGCGTTTGGTATTTCCCGGGGGAGGAAACTTTAGAACTAGAAGTACTTCACGAGGGGGCGTTTTAAAGGAAGTTAGCATAAAGTAAATAAATCAGTCCCAATAGGTTGAAGAGTTACCTAGCTCGTTGGAAAAACCCCGTTTGGGGGACATTTCCGCTGCTCCGCTAAAACCCAGCTTAACCCAAAAAATGCGTTATTGGCACACAGAAAGGCCGAGCTGAGCTGATCCCTTAGTGCGATAAAGGCCGAGGAACTGAAGAGCAAAAAGGCACAAAACTCTCCTAGTACTTGTAATTAATTGAGTTTAATTAAAAACTTTAAACACAAGCCGATGAGTGAGGCTCCCGCTGGAGATAGCCGCGGCATGTGTGTTTAAAAAATTTAAACCCCGGAAAAAAAAGAGTGGCGTATCACCATTTATTCCGGCTGATGTGTGTGGGGGATTGTCTATAGTGACCCCGTTCTAACCAGACTGCGGCTGAAAAATTACTCTAATAACGATAGGGTCGAAATCCTTCTGGGATTTCTCCTCAAACATATTAAAAGAGGTGTGTGCGTGGGATCACACCCTTTTTTATTTGGAAGAAAGGGCGCGGTTCAAGCGGAGGCTGAGAGGAGAAAGGGGGGTATACATCGTCACCACGGCTGTAAGTGACGTCCCACTCCGACCACAGTTGTATCGCTCAGACACTGGCCTCCCTCTTCCTTTATTGTGCATATTGATGTGCAGGGTGGCGCGAATAATACTGTAATAACGGCAGTGTTGTTTTGACCATCTATGATAAATCTGGCAGTGTTGGATAAACAATCCTTGTGTTCCCCCAGGACATGTGGAAATAAATATCTGACTAAATCCCGATAGGAGGCTGCAGTGTGATACATGCTGGAGCTTTGTTTTCATTGTTTCCCCCCCCTCTTCCCAAACAGGCTCTTGTCAAATGCATCATGCCTCATCCTCCCGACATCACCGAATATAGCAGTTTATGGACACTCAGACCTAGTTAAACAGGAAAATATAACAGGAACCTAGAATAGGATAACATATCCTCCTTTTATTTCCGAAGCGAGTTGGACTACCTTGAACAGGTGTGATCCTCCTAGGTTGTGAGTGTTCGATTGAACACACATTATTGACTTTAATTTAGTTGATAGTTTACATTAAAATAACCGAAGGACTTTAATTTGATTTATCGAGTTTAATTTGATGCATTGAGTTTGATTTGATTTATTGAGTTTAATTTGATTTATTGACTTTAATTTGATTTATCGAGTTTAATTTGATTTATTGACTTTGGTTTGATTTATTGAGTTTAATTTGATTTATCGACTTTAATTTAATTTATTGAGTTTGATTTGATTAATTGACTTTGATTTGATTTATTGACTTCATTCTTATGAAGTGTTTTTGTTCAGATTGATCCATTGATTGCAAATTATATTTTTGACCGTTTTAATCAGTTGTGACATAACTACTACCGTTCAAAATAAAACTGACAGATCGTGAAACCAAAACAAATTAAATAAAAGAGACACTGAAAAAAAGAACAGGCTGGGCAGGCACGACAGCTGAAGTAAATGCCTTTTGGAAGGCCTCTTAGCAGCTAAGAAGAACAACACTTCTAAACCAAGACTTGTAACTGACAGAGATTACTGTCAAAAACAGGTACTCAGGAATTGGAGTACTGGACAAAAAGAGATTTTACAAATTAAAAGCGAACCACTCCCCCAAATTTGTGGAGTCGGATAGCAGAAATAACTGGTTCTATGTACCTAGATTGGAATCATGTTAATGGTCACACCGACGTTAGAGATTACGATCATGATGGTAATAGACAAGTTAACCTAAGGGCCCCAACACGACTCAAGGTGGCCAAACTCTCCTGAAATTTCCCCCGGGATGGAAGGGAGAAGACGATTCACTGAGGTGCCGCCTGCGATGCCTATCAGGTGGTCACTGAAGTCCCGAAGGACTAGGGCATGTGGGTCATGAGAAGATTCTAAAGGTTCTGAAACATG
Source organism: Pseudoliparis swirei (assembly GCF_029220125.1). NCBI lineage: Eukaryota > Metazoa > Chordata > Actinopteri > Perciformes > Liparidae > Pseudoliparis > Pseudoliparis swirei. The sequence goes on along the minus strand of NC_079392.1, from coordinate 7,929,730 downwards.
ATCGGCATCCCTGCTCTGAAAAAACAAAACACGATCACGATGTCAGCAATGTGCCATGGTCGATGGGTTTAAGAAAAACTATGCTGTAGCGACTTAAGATATTGTGTAACAGACACATCCAAAACTAATTTGGAATGGCAAGTCCTTATCCCATCAATCCTGAACTTGAACTTGACATCGGGGGCCTGACCACACACACAACACAAGCCATGTGGATGCTCAGCTGCTCGGGGACAAAATCTGGGAAGGCAAAAGCCTGTTTAAACCCGAAATTGTCTCTCAAAGGCAGCCAAACCCCTGTGGGTTTAGCCAGAGAGGGGCCCCCTCCCGTCGCCTGATTTTTTTGGGCCCTGCTTTCCACGTTTGGCCTAAAACAGTAATGGGCGTTTTGTTTAACGACCAATAATAACTTTGATAGGGATTTAAGGACGGCGTCCCATTTTTTTTTGATACTTTTATTCAGTTTTGTTTATTGTTTTGACCTCCCAGGATATTTCTGGTGGCGGGAAAAATCTGATACCTGTTCTGATTATGGTGATATTGGGCCATAATTGGTCTGCTGCATAAATTAGGTTTGTTACCCTTAGCCCGATACATCACGGCTAAAATTCTGAAGGGGGTATGTTATGTCATCAAAACACCATTATCATATTGTTCCGGGGTTAAAATATTGCGAGTGGCTCTAGCAAGGCACTACATTCAACAGGTGCGAGCCGAGGAATCGGCTCGCGGGCCAGGGGTAGGTCTCCCAAGGTGAGATTTGCACCTGGTACTAAAGAGACAGGTAGGGGGCCCCCACAGATGTTCCTTAAGAACAGGACGAGGGGGAAAAGGGGAGAGGGGGTTAGGGGAAGCGGTTCTCTTAAACAGGATCTCCTGATGACAGGAAAACAACAATTTTTGACAGGTTTTAAGACATTTTAACGAACTGACTGATCGACTGAATGTGTGGATTTTTTTTTTGTTTTCAATTTTTATCACTTTTAGCCAGTTAATGGTAAATGTTTAACGGGTAACTCTTTTTTTGAATTTTGGGGGCGGGCGACCTGTTGACCTTTTTGTTTCTCTCACAGGGTGACCTTGTCACCTGAGGGGAGTTTACTTTTGAACCAGTTATGTCGTTTAATAGAATTTCAGTAAATCATTGATGCTGGCGCGGGTATCTAATAGGAGAGCACCGTGAATTGGAAGTCGACAGAATCATTTGCCCAAACCTGGCCTTAAAAGGGCCCTGACTGTTTAAAGGTTTAATTTTATTTTTTATTATTTTAATTTTTAATATTTTAATATTTTTTATTATTTTAATTTTTTATATTTTAATTTTTTACGATTGTTTCCATTTTATGTTTAAAAAAAAAAAAAAAAAAAAAAACCTGCATTAATTAGTCCAACAGAAGGTTTCTATAACTAGCTTTCTGTTTTTCTTTGATATATTCTTTATTATTAGCTTTTGTGTTTATTGTTTTAACCTCACATCACCCATCGGTACTTTGACAAGTTCAAACCCTCCGCCCAGAATGGGAGCACCATGAATCCCAATGTCAAGCAGGTCCAGGGCTGTTCGCGTCATCCACACAGCGAAGCCTGGATCTGAAAGATCGGGGAGAAGCCCTGCATGTGCATCCTGTGACCAGAACCAGTGATCCGCTTCCTGAAGACCGGGGCATGCAGTGACGTTCCCACCTCTACCTGGGGATCAAGACAGACTGTCACAGATCCCACCAAGGAAGGGGTTTCGAGAATCCCCGAGCTGACCTGCCTCTTGGAAGCAGAGCCACGGACGTGGCACTACCAGGACCGCAGGGGCAGCAGAGATCGAGCAGTATGAGGCTTCATAAAGGGGCCCGGGGTTTACAAAAGGTCAACACTACAACAGTGTGGGCTCCACCCCCATTGTTTTTTTACAAGCAGGACCGGGGGAGACACGCCCCCGGGGCTGACCTTTTTGAACTGAACTGTTCGACCGGGGACTCAATTGTAATTGTACAGAGGGGTTTCCCCCAAGGAACTCAATTGCACCCCGGGGCAGAGGGTTAAGAAGAAGACCCCGGGTGTACATTGCACAGCGGGTCAGGACAGTTGGGCTCTGAAACGGAATATTGGACTTGATGGGTAATCATAACTCATAGACATTTGGCGGTCCTGATTTCTGGACTATGTGGATTATATGGTGACAACGATGCGGAAGAGACACTGGGACAATGGAGGAGTACCAAGGTGATTGAGCGTGAGTAACATGGGAAAAAAAAAAAAAAAAAAAAAAAAAATGTGATATGACTTGTATTGAGGTATTCATTTTATGTTACTGATTTCAAGGTTTTCAATGGTTTATGTTGTATTTTGGTTTTTATGTACATGTAGGGTTTTTGGGTTTAGGCATAATTCAGGTTTTGATGTTAAGTATCTGTGGCTAATCCGAGAGAGGGGGTGAGGAGGAGGGGGGTTAGCACACATAACTGATAATAAGGGGAAAAAGATTAAGTACCATTTGCATAAAAGTAATTGAAATATTAAAGGGCTTGGTTTATCAAAATTCACAAGAGAGGTGTTAGAAGTGGGACAAATAAATGCGAATTTTTCTGGGATTAGCGAGAGCAAGACCAGGCCGGGGGAGAGGTCAAGGGGGCGTTTACAACAGGCTAGACACGACAGGACAATGGCACCTCTGGTGATATTCAAATGAAGACCTGGATTCATGTGTGTTAACCTGCCTGTAGATCAATGGTCATTGATATGATAATGTGATATATGTCTCCCAATATGTTCCGTATCCTGACCCCCGGGTTAAATGATATGATGTATGGCACCAATCTCACCAAGTCTGAAAGGAATAGAGTGGAGACCCTAAGTACCCCGGGACAGGAGGAGACACCAGTTCCCCTTTGATGTGGGACAGAGAGCCTCTCCAGACCCTCTCAGGAAGAGAGGGGGGGGGGGGGGTGAACCCCCCATCAACACCCCCAAAAGGGGGGCGAATATCCCGGAAAAGTGGGCCGAGGTATAAAGATGACGGACAGGCTGAAGAAAAAAAGAGTTTTAGAGGTTTGTTTGAGGGTCTTTGGGGGAGTTTTTTGAGAGGTCAGTAAAAAGGGTTTTTAGTTGGTGTGATTTAGCGTCAGGCTTCCCAGAGGAACTGACTTATAATTGTACTTTGTTTATTTCTTTCTTCCTTTTTTGAATAAAATACTTGGCTGCCTTGCAGTCTTAAACTTTACATTCGGTTCGTGGACCTACTTTTTTTTGTGAGTCCTATTTCTTCACCCGCGACCCACCCGAGGAGCGGAAGGCGGAGACCCGGGAGCGGACCCCCCCCTCCGAGGTGAGTCTGCACGGCTACCCCTACTGACCTCAGTCCCCAGGGACCATTCTGAGCCCTCACACTTCCACTGACATTTTGTACGGACGGGGAAATCGCTGCAGCTGGTAGACCTCCGGGCCCCGGCCGAGCCGTGGTTGGCTCCCGGGGCCAAGAGAGGGGCTCGTAACACTCGAGTCCCTCGCGGAGTTTGTCCTAAGAATAAGAATATTAATAAGTGTCCCGCCAGGGTCTAAGAGCCTCGCCCTCGGCGTGTTTGGGAGGAGACTAGATAATTGAATACCCAGCATTTTCCGCGGGGATCGATCTGACATCATCCGGGGTGCCGGGGGAAAAAACAGCTACCACTGTCTATGTGCACGCGCATTCATCAGGCCCCAAAGATCGCGGAATCAAAAGAGGAGTTACTGATCTCCGCCCCCCTCCCCTTAACTCGGTTTTGCCTCGCCGAGTTTCCCTCTCCCTCGAAGCGCGGGCGGAGACCGTGACCGGGCCGTTCGTCAGAAGAGGGGCAGGGGGATCGTGACCCGGGGGACCCGTGTCCTCTCCAGTGCGACAGGTTAGTCGCCGGTGGGCGCCTGGCGCCGCCCGGGGGTCTTCGACAGTTATCTACAGGTCTGTCATTGAGCACGATTATTTCCCCCCAATAAAGTACCGGGGTGAGCGCTCGCCCCCAAACCTTTCCCCCCCCTCTCCATCTCCCTCCCGCCTTCCTTCCCCCTCTCCCCCCCTCCCCCCGGTTTCCCCTACCCCCGAAGACTGCGGCGTGCCTTTTTTTTTCCCTCTCTCACCCCGGGCGAAAGAATTCGGGTTTACGCGTCCCCTCTTAACACTTGAGAACAAACTGTCGTCAAATCTGAGAAGTGTGAGTTTCACCAGGAACGGATAGGCTTCCTGGGATACCATCAAGCAAGGCAGGTTGGAGGCAGATCCTGGAAAGATTAGAGCTGTTACTGAGTGGCCAGTCCCACTACTCGGAGAGAGTTGCAGAGGTTTCTGGGTTTCGCAAACTTCTATCGCCGGTTCATTAAGAACTATAGCAAGGTTGCAGCTCCACCCCCAGTCTCACTTCAACCAAAGTCAAGTTCTCCTGGACCACTGATGCTAACGATGCTTTTCTGAGACTAAAATTACTGTTCACTTTGGCCCCCATTCTCATCCAGCCAGACTCAAGCAAGCAGTTTGTGGTTGAGGTAGATGCATCAGACATCGGGTTGGCGCTGTTCTGTCCCAGACAGCAGGGCCAGACAATAAACTTCATCCTTGTGCTTTCTTCTCACGCCGTCTTTCCCCAGCGGAGAGAAACTATGATGTGGGCGACCGGGAGCTGCTGGCGGTGAAGATGGCGTTGGAGGAGTGGCGACACTGGCTCGAGGGCAGCGAACTGCCATTCCTAGTTTGGACGGACCACAAGAACCTCGAATACATCCAGTCAGCTAAACGGCTAAACTCCCGACAAGCCAGATGGGCTCTCTTCTTTGGTCGTTTCAACTTCTCTCTAACCTATCGCCCTGGTTCCAAAATACCAAGCCTGATGCCCTGTCCAGGGCGTTCACTTCTGTGGGACCAGTTACCTCTTTGGACTCTATTCTCCCTCAGAGTTGTGTTGTGGGTGCCCTCACTTGGGAGATCAGTAACTCGATCCGAGAGGCGCTTTTGGAGCAACCTGACCCTGGTAGCGGTCCGCCTAATCGTCAGTTTGTCCCCAACTCTGTCCGTTCCCAAGTTCTTCAGTGGGTCCACAGCTCCCGTTTCGCCAATCACCCAGGTGCCAACCGCACACTCTCCCTTCTCCGGAGACATTTTGGTGGCCAACAATGGACAAGGACACTAAGGAGTACGTTGCTGCCTGTACTACATGTGCCAGGAACAAGGCCTCTCATCAGAGACCTGCAGGATTGCTTCAGCCCCTTCCAATCCCTAGTCGACCCTGGTCACACATAGCACTGGACTTTGTCACCGGCCTACCGCCCTCACAAGGAAACAATACTGTTCTAACCATTATTGACCGTTTCTCCAAATGTGCCCATTTTGTAGCTCTGCCGAAGCTCCCTCAGCCCTGGAGACCTCCCAACTTCTCACCCAGCATGTTTTCCGCCTGCATGGAATCCCGGCTGACATCGTCTCCGACCGTGGCCCTCAGTTCATCTCTCAGGTCTGGAAGAATTTCTGTCATGCACTTGGTGCGTCTGTCAGTTTAACCTCTGGTTATCATCCCCAGTCAAACGGTCAAACTGAAAGGGCCAATCAAGACCTGGAATCTACTCTCCGCTGTGTTGCCAATCGCAATCAATCTACCTGGAGCTCCCTGCTACCCTGGGTTGAGTATTCCTTCAATTCACTCACGTCCTCCGCTACTGGTCTCTCACCTTTCGAAGCCTCCTTGGGGTACCAACCTCCCCTGTTTCCTGAGGAGGAGAGTGAATTGGCAGTTCCGTCCGTCCAGCAACACATTCGACGGTGCCGTAAGATTTGGAGGGACACCCGCTCTGAACTCCTCCGGACGTCTGCCAGAAATCAACGGTCAGCCAACCTTCACAGACATGCCGCTCCCCCTTACACCCCTGGACAATCAGTTTGGTTGTCTTCCAGAAACATCTCCCTCCTCACCGAGTCTAAAAAGCTGTCTCCTCGGTTTCTTGGCCCCTTCCTCATTGAGCGAATCATTAACCCCTCTGCTGTCCGCTTGAAGCTCCCCAGAACCATGAAGATTCATCCCACGTTTCATGTGTCCCAGATCAAGCCAGTCCACACCAGTGACCTGTGCCCTCCGACCGTTCCCCCTCCTCCCCCCCGGGTCATTGATGATCATCCTGCCTACACCGTGCGTCGGCTCATGGATGTCAGGCGCCGGGGCAGGGGCTTTCAATACCTGGTTGATTGGGAGGGTTACAACCTGGAGGAACGTTGCTGGGTGCCTCGGTCACGCATCTTGGACCCGGTCATGTTGAGGGAGTTCCACAGGGCAAACCCTGACAAGCCTGGTGGTCGCCAGGAGGCTCCCATTGAAGGGGGGGTACTGTGAGGATTTGCAGTGCTCTCTCCTTCTGTTCCCCTTTGTTTTGTGTTTGTTATTGTCTATCTGTCTTCCGGGCTGGGCGTGGCTGACCCACTTTTGATTCCCACCAACTCTCCTCCTCAGCTGCTGCTCATCCTCCTGATTACTACTCACCTCCACCTGCATATATACCCGGTTCCTTCATCCAGTATTTACCAGTTCGTCGTTTCACCACGCTGGTAAATCGACTCGGTAAAACGTAGTTAGCAGTACCTTGTACTCTCAGTATCTCTGTCCAGTACCCCCCTGCCTGCTCCTCTGCCTGCCACGTCCAGCCACCATTCTTCCGTCTGGGTTCCTCCGTGCTTCCACGCACACCTGCCCCAGCCTACCAGCTCACGTCAGCTCTGGAACCCCGGCATCGGACCTCCGCTCCTCCTCTCCTCCGTGCTTCCACGCACACCTGTCTTCGCCTGCTAGCTCTAGTCAGCTCTGGATCCCCGGCTTCGGTCCTCCACTTCCACCTCGGAGGAGACTCGCTGCTGGTCCGGGACTTTGTGGATTATCAGTTCCCCTGTCGTCAGTGTAACCGGTGCTAAGGAGGAATAAACCTGTTTCCCTTCATAAGTTCTGTCTCCTCGCTATAGTGTTCAGTATTGTGGGTTCACTCCTGGAGCTCTCGGAGAGCATAACAACTTTAAAGAGAGGAGGGCTACTTGTCTTTACAGTAGTGGGTCTACTCTGTCACCCAATGTAACATGTGCTGCATCTCTTTCTCACTCTATTCTGCTCTGAACCTCTTTCATGTGAGGGTGAAACTCTTTTATTTTGCAAACCTCTGAAACCCAACCCAATGTTTCTTAAAGCTGCTCTGAACCTCTCATGCCCAAAGTTACAGTGTGTTGATAGTTGTTATTGGACAGTGTTGAGCATGGTGTGTTCTTGAAATAAAGCTTTGTTTTTTACAATATTCTACTCAAAACCTCTTTTCTTCTCATTGTTGAGTGCTATTTAAACTGCGCCCCCCCCCCAAAAAATTTCACCAGCCGCCACTGGATGGGAGGAGGAGGATGGGGGGGGGGGGTTAGAAATGTAGGAGGGTACAGTTTATGGACAGGAAGGAAATAAGTAAGGAGTAACGAAAGAAGGAATGGATAAGGAAAGAAATATGAGAAAAATAACACGGTGGGTAAGAAAAAGGAGAAAAAACAAAGACTGAAAGAAAACACAAAGATGAACAAAGTGATGACTAAATACATTAGTAAAGAAAGGCAGGATGCTGCTGGTGAGGCAGGTGTGGAGAAAAAAAGGAGGGGTTCAGAACGAAGAAACAAAATATGGCTGAAAGAAGGAAGGAATGAAGG
>NC_079392.1:7888227-7921052 GCF_029220125.1 Pseudoliparis swirei | reverse complement strand
TTGTGTCCTTTAGTGGCAGGTGTTTTTACAGGTTTTTAGTTAATGGGGGGAAAAGGCTTTAAAAAACTATATAAAAAAATATTGTCATTTGTATCACAGGCTGATCATTCAATATACCACGGGTCTTTTAAATAACATCCACTGTGACATGTTTAAAGTCATTATCATAATTATATATTACTTGGTTTATTGCAATAGATCTTGATCATATGTCGTGTTTGTTATATTCCTGTTATGTGTTGTTTCCTCTCTTAGCACTGAATGTCACGTAAGAGCATTTATACTTCTACAGTACATGAAATCTGCTTTGCTGTATGTAAAATATTTTAGTATAATTAGTCAATTTGATGCACGCTGTAAACTGAATATTAGAGCCAGATGAGTGTATGGATTAAAAGTATGTCAAGCTGTGTCTCAGTTGTACACAGTTGCCTACCAATACTATTAAATATAAAATGTGTACACAAGGAAATCATCAAGTCGTGTGTTTTTTTGCTGGTTACTACACAAGAAATTCATGTATTCTACACAATGTTGCAGTACAGGGCGCGAATGGATTTAATCAGACTACAGCTCTTGAAAGCTACTGCCAAAGATCATGTTAGGTTTAATTAAACAGAACCCCGTCAGTGTGAGGTGGAAACCAAACAGTACAGGGAACACCGGAAAGTGGCCAAAGAGCGGCACAATGCATGTGTCCAGGTAAGCGCTGTTCATATCAACACTGTGTTCACAACTTAATAAGTGTCTTTAAAATGATGCACGCTAAGTTAATATTTGGGTCAGTGACAAAAAAGGCTTCTAAAAGGGACATTTAAAAAAAACGTACAACATTTGATGTAATGCAAATTTATTTGTGTGGAACAAGTCTCATTTGTTAAATAACTTATGTAAAGTGGTTGAATCTATTTTTAACAGTATCTTTTTACTTCACATGCTAAAAAATGGCAGCTGGTGCAACCACATAATTATTATAACTGAAATCTTTGGCAAGTATCTCTTGGAGTGTCTACAGTGACTAAAACATTTTTATTTTATTGATGTGTTTTGTATTTATAATAAATTATGTATATATATATATATATATATATATATACATGTTTCACTCTTTGTTTCATTGCAGCCATTTGCTAAAATCAAAAAAGTTCATTATATTTCTTATTAATGTACACTCAGCACCCCATCTTAACAGAAAAAAACAGAAATGTTGACATTTTTGCAAATTTATTAAAAAAGAAAAACTTAAATATCACATGGTCATAAGATCACAGACATTTCATGAAACCCCAAAAACCCATGTTTCTCAGAGTTAAAGCATTGCATTCATGTGATGCAATACTATGTTTTCTGGGATCAGACAGTTTACATTTTCTTCATGAATAAAGATGAATTTTATGAACAACAGTACAAGTTCTGTTTTAATTTGCATGAAGTGCCCTGTATGATCATGTGTTGTCAATCTTTTAAATGAGGTTTGATAGACATCAACACCAAACAGTGGTTCAAATTGGTGGTGTAACATTGGTTGAAAAGAGACCTTATGTTTTGTTTTCAGTCTGCAAATCAGACATTGTTAAATAGACTGAATAAGAATTTTTTTTTTTTTTTTTTTTTTTTTATTTTTTTTTTTTTTTTTTTTCTTTTTTTTTTTTTTTTTTTTTTTACTTTTAAACATAAAAAAGTAAACAGCTACTTTGAAATCAATTTTGATTTTTTTATTTATTTTTTTGAAATGCCCATTGTACTCATTTTTTCCAGCGCTAATGTTGTTTGATCACAAAACAATCAGCAAACATATGACTACAGCACTACAGCATTTTCATCTAAACCAAAAAACACAATGCACAAATTCTGACAGAGTTGAAGCATCAGAATACACTGATGATGCAATACATCCTCATGTTTCTTCAGCATCAGACTGTAACATTTTCTTTATGAACAAGATGATTATTTTTCAACAGTACAACTTCTGATTGGCAAATTTGTCTCAGCCACATATTTCTTGTCATTTTAAAATGGCTTTGATCGACATCAACAGACATTCTGCAATCGAGGCCTTATGATTTTTTCAGTCTGGCAAATTGACTATGTTAAATGAACAAAGAATGCATTTTTTTCTCTTTTCTCTTTCTTTTTTCTTTTTTTTCAAACATAACTACTAGTAAACAGCTGCAAGGCTTTGAAATCACGATTTCTGAGTTTTGTTTGTTTATTTGTTTAAAAACTCAATTACTCATGTTTTCAGCAGCGTAATGTTGTTTATTTATCACAAAACAACGTCGGGGACAAACATCATGATGTTCTTCTCATCAGAAAAATCATTTTCCACACTCAAAATAAAAACAGATGCAGCTGTTTCCCATGTCATTGATCTCATATTCTGATCCCCGCATCCAGATGATTCATTCACCCCAGTCTAATGGCTGCAGATGTACTGTTTTCATTGAACAAGCATCTGATTTAAACCAGCTGTTCTAAATCTTCTCCTCTTTCTATTTCCCAAATTTTTCAAATGCAGCCTTCCAGACATATTATTAGTATTTGAATTGTGCTAGATTTTTTTTAACATCTTTATTTCATTTCTGCATCTGAATTTTCTTTTTTTTAAATTTTTATTTATCAACATTTTTGAGAACTGAAAATACACTTCACACAATAAAACTCAGAGCTAATAACATGAGCTAGTATGTCCCTGTTTTTTTTTAATTCATATGATGAGTTCTCAACATATTTCAATTTGAAATGTCATCCTCAGTTTACAGATGTTCATCAGATCATCTCACTTCAAAACATGTCTTTTTAAAGTTTTCACAGAAAAGACACATTTAAATGTATCCTGTTTTTTAAAATGACCAGATTTGTTTTTCCATTAAAATACATCTTAATGTATCTATGTTTTTAAATTCAAATTTTTTTCTATTCAAATTGTTTTCAAGTTCTTAACAGAGTTATATTTCTGTCTGATACTGATTATTCTTCAGCAAAACAGTCATTCCACAAACTTCATTTTCTCTTTATCCAGATAAATACAACTCATCAAACCTGAATACTCAGACATTATTCAGAATAATTATCATTTCTAATTTTTATTTCTTAATGTTTCAAATCTCATTTACCTTATTCATTTTGAACAACATTTAAAAAACTGTCATAATTCTGTACTTTTCATTGTGTTTTGACAATTTTAGATGATTACTTTACAGGAACAAAATATATGTCCTGTACATTTTCCTTCAAAAGGAAAACCAAAGGAAAAGCCAATCCCTGTGTAGAAATGTGAAAATTGTATTCTTTGAATTTTCCTTCATAAAATATGTCTGTCATTCAATGATGATGACAATTACATTTTCACCCCACAGCCATTTCTACTATGCAGACAGGCAAATGCACAGGTAACCACTGCAGGACAGTTGTCCTCAACAGATCTCCTACAGACTTCATAAAGCGGGCCGAACAAGCCTGAGTCAACAATGGCACTTGGTTAAACATTGCTGTGGTGAGAAAAACTCAAACAGCTATGGTTAAATTGAACAATCATTCATTTTACAATGTTAAGGGAAATTATGAGCATATCAACTGCCATTGAACCAATGAAAGATCATCGAGATTAATGGAGTTGTATAACATTTGATGTTTCATATTTGATTAAAATCTCTCCAAATCTATTCTAATGATAGCTCAAGTTCAAAGATGGCCATGCTGGAGACTTACAAGAGGCCATCTTCACAACAGGTCCACTTCTTAAAATAGCTTTTTAGCTGACACAAAGTCTGGCAAAAGGGGATAGAGCCCTTTATGCCAAATACATGTTGAGCAACAGCTCAAAGATCAAATTAATGAAAAGATGGTGAGTTTTGTTTGAAGAATCTACGGGACAGTTGTTCAATGCCCTTTTAGACTTCATAACGGGAACGAAAAGATGCAGGAAACCAATGGCCATTGTTCAACCCCATCTCTGTGGTGAGAACAATCAAACAGCATGGTTCAAATTAAATCAATCATTCACTTTTCAATGAATGGAAATATAAGAATCAAAATGTCACTGAATCCAAGTGAAAACATTGATGATTAATGGGTTGTAAACACTTGATTTTTCCCATATTTGAGAAAATCTCAATGTTATTTTTTTTTTACACAGCTCAAAGATAGAATATAATGAAAATTGAGTTGTTGAATTTGTTCATCTGAGATTCAATCATCTGTTAAATTTACTAACATTTTTATTGTCTTTTGACAAAATCCTGTTAATATTTAAACATATTTTACTGGGTTAAATGCAATTAAAATCAGAAAATTATTGAAATATTGTTTTAGTTTATGTACATTTTATGTTTGTTTGTTATAAAGAACACCTTAAACATTGATCAAATTAAATAAATAAAATGTAAATTGATTAAAAAATTTAAAATTTAATCTTTGAATTCTCACATAAATATTAAAAATCATTTTTGTCATTAACACGGGAAATATGTTTGAGGGTAATTTTTTAAACAATATCAAATATTAATATATTTTTCTATATTTTAGTTTCCTTAACAATAGGACATATGTAAATCATAAATTTTCAATATGTTCACGATGATGTTTAGTCCATAAATTAAAATTCATGGTCTTCAACAAGGTAAAGATTTGCTGTGTAACTCATATATAATGAAAACAATTTGATTTCAAATCTTTTTTCAAATAAGAATAACCATGTTTTAAATAAAATGTTTGAATTGAATTTATTTCATTTGTAATGTTTAAAATACTTTACAAATGTTATATTATCTATATAAAATTCCTGTTATTTGAACATAAATATTTTAAAGACAAATGGTCAAAAGTCTTTTCAAAATAAATTTATACAGTATCTAAATTTTAAATATGAAAGCATCTGATGTGTGTGTACTAAAAATATTGTGTAATTTGTTAATTAATAAACATAGAAGTGTAAACTGGCTTTAAAATGATTTATTATTTTTTTTACATGCTAAAATGAAATTTTTTTATTGCAATAAAGTTGATTGATTATTTTAATTTTAAAGTAACAGCCATGATTTTAGATGATGTTGTTTATATTTTAAATATTATGATTGTATTGCTTTTTTCAATCTGTCAAAAATAAAAATTATGAAATTTTTAAAATTTATTTTCAGAAGCAATATCATCTATGTCTAAGATTAAATATATTTTTAAATTGTGATATAAAATTTTTCCTTTCAAATAAAAAAAGTTTCATTATTTTTCATTTGTTGTTGTTCATGCATATTTTTAGACTCAAATGACTTTATTCAATATTTTTTGAAACTTTATTATCATCAATGTATGTATGAATATTTATCTGTTATCTGTCTTTCATATTTTGATTATCTTTTATCTCATTTTTGAGCTGTTCCCATGTCTTCCCCAGATTTAATGGTGTTAAAACATCTTATTTTATACAGAAAAAGGTAACTTTCCAAATCAACTATGAATAAAAAAGTTAGAAACACCTGCAAACTGGTGCTTGCACCACTGTCTTAGGTGACCTTTGTTTGATTCAAAAATAGTTTGGTCACACTCAAATAATAACGCAAAAACCTCCTAATGGGTAAGAACCAAATTGATATACCATTTGAGAACTTGCAATGAACTTTTTTTCTCGATGAATAAAAAACAGAAAAGGGATTTTATCACAAATTTGAAAAACACCATTGTCATGAGTATTCAGACCTTTCTGTTCATACAATTTATCCTTTGATATGTTTGATATCTTTTTTATGTTGTTGTGGATTACTTTCGAAGGTCTAAGTCAATTCAATATCTGAAAATCTGAGTTCATTTCCTCAGTGGCTGAATTTTCAATCTGAAACGAAAGTGAAGGAGATCAAACCACAGATGTTCAAAGGATGGGAAGGGCAACCTAAATATGAATTTTAAACAACGTCAATCAGGACTTTATGAGGCAGACCGTTTCCCAAATAAAAACAAGTTAAAAGTGTTTAATCAACAAATGCCCTTTTTTGTGTTGGGAAATTAAAGCGGTTACATCATCCTACAGGAAGCACAGGGAGAAGACGCCAAACTCAGGAACTACCCGTTGAAAAGCTGCAGATGGCTGAGTAGCGTTCATGTTTCAATATTAGTTGATTGTTTAAACATCAGTTTTGGGGCCAAGTACCAAGAACCCTTCAAGAAAAATTGAGATGTTCAAACACTGATGTTCAGTCTGATGTTTCTTTCTTCCTTCTTAACTTTTTTTTAATATGAAATCCAGATCTTAATTAGAATTTTTAAAAGTGCCACAAAATTATACAAATATTTTTAAATAATGTATTTTAAACCTAACAATTATTACTGATCAGTGTTTTTAAGTTTATCCACACTTCAAGAATATAATTCTGGTGGAGAAATGTAAAATGGTATTTTATTTTCCAATTCATAGGCTAAACACTTACTCACGTGTCTTCTCCCCACACTTTCCTTTCCTTTCCTTCCTTCCTTCTTTCATCTTTGTTTCTTCCTTCTGAACCCTCCTTTTTTTCTCCACACCTGCCTCACCAGCAGCATCCTACCTTTCTTTACTAATGTATTTACTCATCACTTTGTTCATCTTTGTGTTTTCTTTCAGCCTTTTTTTCTTTTTCTTTCCCACCGTGTTATTCCTATCTTCTCGTACTTCTTTCCTCATGCATTCCTTCTTTCGTTACTCATTACTTATTTCCTTCCTGTCCATTAAAATGTGCCCTCCCACATTTCTCACCCCTCATATCCTTCCTTACTTCCCTTTTTCCCAAACCTTTCAGATCAGAAACTGTTTATTTGTCACATAAAAAACCTGCCGCAGTGACATTATTTTCTTTCAAAGGAGCTAACAGATTAAATTTTTTATTTATTTTGGCATTCAATGCTCTTAATCCATTTTATCTTCTTCCTTCCTAAACATGAAATGAACAATGATTATCCAAACATACACCCCCCAAGCATATTATGAACCTAGTTGTATTGTACGATTTGGTCTTTTCATCAGTTGTTCTCAGAATAAAAAACAACTACTGGCAAAACTGGAGGCCCTGCAGTGTCACTTCACCTGGAATTTGGAGACCAACAAGAACACACTTGTACTTATCAACGACGTGCTGGTGGACATCGGCACCGAGGAGGGAAACAGCTGGCTGGGTCACATCTCAACCTCAGGGGGTTCATTCAGTACCAGCTGGGGCTCCACCAAGAGCGCCCAGAGTTTCTTCAACAAGGCTTTCAGAAGGCCTTCCCCAATGAGGAAAGCAGATGACCTCCCTGGTTAAGTGGTGAATACGGAACCTGGCTTGGCTGCAAACCCCCACCTGGGAGACCAGGCAGAGGGGGAGGCCTACCTGTCAAAGGTAGAGCCTTGATGAAGAAATACCCTCACCATCGAGGAACGAGCTCCAGCAGAGACCTCCTGAGAAAGCCTGGACCCTGATGAAGTTCAGCAAGAGAAGCTGGTGGCAGATTACTTCCAGAGAGCCATCAAGATGCAGCCGGAGATGGTGGAGTGGGAAAACCAGTTACGTCTTAGGGTTAGTGAGTGCCTTTAATACATGACAGGGGTGGCTGACATCTTGGAGAAAATGAGAGTTGCCCAGGAACAGGATCCAGAGAACTTCTACCTCGCTGCTTGCTACCTTGACAACGTGGAAAGAAAGGAGAAGACGTTAAGGATGAAATGAGTTGGCCGAAAGATTTTAGAAATCCCTCAGCAGCTGCAATGGCATGAAAGCGATACTAAGGGTTTACAAAAAATGCGGTTATTATGATGAGGCCATTGCTCTGGCAGAGAAGGCTCTGGAACTCCATCCAGATGAGCGCTATCTGAAGAGATGTGTCACTCTGTCTGAAATGGAAGATCCTTTTCAGGGACTCACACAAAGCAAAGCATGATAGACAGAGCAGTCAGTCTCCATGAGGAGGTGATTTCTCTCACCCTATTTTCACTTGTGGGGAAAATAGACCTTGCAAATATACACAAAGTCAAATAATGGCATGGATAAAGCTGACCAGATGTACCAGGACCTGCTAAAAATGGATCTGGAACCGAGAGAAACAGATCCTTACAACATAAAATATTTAAATTTGATGAAAAGATTGACCAGTCAGTCGGTACCACATGAAGGCGGCAGAATCGGAATCCTTCTATCGTGAACAGCATCAATCTTCTGGAGAAGTTCAAAATAAAAGCTGGAACCGAATGGGTAAAAAATAGGAGTTTCTGGAAAACCTGCAAGAGCCATAGTGTTTGTTTTTTTACAACACTGATCCTAGTTCTGGAAACAAAATGTATTTCTAAAGAAAAATCTGAAAATACTTATAAATTGATTCGTTGTATCCTTTAGTGGCAGGTGTTTTAATGGGGAAAAGGCTTTAAAAAACTATATTAAAAAAATACTTGTTATTTGTATCACAGGCTGATCATTCAATATACCACGGGTCTTTTAAATAATATCCACTGTGACATGTCTAAATGTCATTATCATATAAATATTACTTGGTTTATTGCATTAGATCTTGATCATATGTCGTGTTTGTTGTATTCCTGTTATGTGTTGTTTCCTCTCCTAGCACTGAATGTCATGTAAGAGCATTTATACTTCTACAGAACATGAAATCTGCTTTACTGTATGTAAAATACTTTAGTAACATTAGTCAATTTGATGCGTGCTGTAAACTGAATATTAGAGCCAGATGAGTGTATGGGTTAAAAGGATGTCAAGCTGTGTCTCAGTTGTACACAGTTGCCTACCAATACTATTAAATATATTATGTGTCCACAAGGAAATCATCAAGTCGTGTGTTTTTTTGCTGGTTACTACACAAGGAATTCATGTATTCTACACAATGTTGCAGTACAGGGGGGCGAATGGATTTAATCAGACTACAGCTCTTGAAAGCTACTGCCAAAGATCATGTTAGGTTTAATTAAACAGAACCCCGTCAGTGTGAGGTGGAAACCAAACAGTACAGGGAACACCGGAAAGTGGCCAAAGACGGCACAATGCATGTGTCCAGGTAAGGCTGTTCATATCAACACTGTGTTCACAACTTAAAAAGTGTCTTTAAAATGCACGCCTAAGTTTATTTATTTTCAGTGACAAAAGGTTCTTTTAAAGATTTTTTAATGTAAAAATTTATTAATCACATTTATTTGTTTACAAGTCTCATTGTTAAAATAATTAATTAAATTTGTTATTTTAACAGTCTCTTACTTCACATGCTAAAATGCAGCTTCAAACATTTATTAAACTGAAAATCTGGCAAGATCTCTTGGGTGTACATGACTAAAATTTTATTTTTTGATTGTTTTTATTTGTTTATAATAAACAATTCAAAATTAGAAAATATTTTTCATTTTTCATTGTTTTTCAAAACAAAAAGGTAGACATCACTATCATTCAAGTGGAATGTAAAAGCATTTTTCATTTAATACAAAAGTTTTTGATTTAAAGGAGATTAATTTTTCATTTACCTCCGTTCGTTGTGCTTTATTCTTTTGCGAATGCCATATTTGTAAAAGGAAGGAAAGGGGAAAAAGATAATTCAGAGCTTCCTTACTATTTCAAGATATCTTATCTCTTCATGATTGTCAAATCTTCAGGATATTTAAACCAGGTATTTTTGTGTGTCAAAACTTGATTTTAAAATTTTAAAACTGATTTTATTTTGTCATGTTTTCTTTCTTCCTGTTCAGGTTCTTTTTCTTTCAAATATGAAATCCTTCTTGTCAGTATTTTTATCAGTTCAAATGTGCAGATTTCAAAACATTTTTTATAAATCTTTTGACAACAATTTTTGTATGCAAGTTCATAATTTATATTTCTTAAATAAATGATGTATTAATTTATATAACTTTCACTTGTTTCTTGGCCATTGCTTCTTAATTATTTTTTTTAATTATCAGCCATCTTAGAAAAACTGAAAATTTGTTTTCAATTTTAAGCAACTGAAATATCACATGGTCATCTTTTACCCTTTTTTTTCTGTGACTCATAAGTCCTTTAATATTTTTATATTCTTTTAGTTGTTTTTGATTCACCTTTAACCGTCAAATTTCTCAATATCTTCCCAGTTGTTTCATTTTTCAGATGGTTTTTTTCAATACAAACGATAAGTGAAAGGGGAATCATTTTACAAGATGCATTTAAAGATTGCAACCATAAATTTTGTGATATTTAATCCTTTTTTTAATCTGCAATTCCAATCAAAAAATTATGAGTTGTGTTTAGATTTCTCGGTCAGAGAAACAAAGTTAAATGTTATTGTCCTTACCAAATGCCCAACTTTGTTGTGTTGGTGAACATTTAAAGGCCTGCTCAGACATCTCAATCATTTCTATGGGGCCGAGCCAGGACCAAAAGCCCTTCAGAGAGAAAAAACAGCTCATGATGGCGTGTCTGTTCATCGTTCATACATTATCGTAATGTTTGGTTTAAATCTTATCAGTGGTCTTTGAGCCACGCAAATTACCTTATAGAAAACCTTCACCCTTGAGAGTATTCAAACACTGATTTCAGTCTGGATGGTTCCTCCTCTTAAATTCTTAAATAAAATCAGATCTTGCAATTACAGATATTTTGTAAAAGTGCCTAATTATAAAATATTTTTAAATAATATTTTAACCTAACAAATACTGATCAGTTTTCCTTAAGTTTCTCCCCACTTCAAGATATAATTCTGGTTTAAATGTAAAATATTTTATTTTCAATTAGCTAATCTTCTTTGTTCTTCCCCTGGGCATTCACCTTCCCCAAACCTTGTTTCTTCCTCAGCCATCTTTTTTTCTTCCTTCTAACCTCCTTTTTGTTTTAACCTTTCTAAACCCCAGCAAATTTCCTTTCTTTATAATGTATTTAGTCAACTTTTTTCATCTGGGGCTTCAGCCTTTTTCCCTTTACTTTTCTTTAACCGGATTAAATTCTACCTTCCCATCCATTCCTTCTTTGGTTCTCCTTACTTTGTCTTCCTGTCAACCAATGTCGTAATTTCTATACCTCATATCCTTCTTTTTTTTCCTTCAACTTTCGATGACTGTTTATTTTAAAAAAATAACTTATGAAATTTTTTTCAAAGCTACAGTTATTTAATTTTATTAATGGGCACAACTCTTAATCTTTATATTTCTTTTCTAAACAGGAACATGATTATTCCAAAAATAACCCCCCGCATATTAATGAACCAGTATGTTTTTACTATGTTGTCTTTTTTATCAGTTTTCTTGAGTAAAAACAACTAGTGGCAAAATGGAGGCCCTGCAGTGTCCTTCACCTGGATATGGCAACAAGAAAATTTTATCAACACATGCTTGAATCGGGACGAGAAAATTGGGTCACATCTAAATAGGGTCATTTAGAAGCTGGTAACAATTTCTTAACAAGGCTGCAGAGGTTCAGTAAAAGGATGTGCCCGGTTGTTAACTAGTGCTTTGACCACATAGCCAAAGGGGTATGTCAAGGTAACCCTTATGAAGAAATACCATACATCAAGTATGAAGCTTGAAAACTGGACCTTGAAATTCACACAAGATTCAGATTCTTCAAGAGCCATCAGGGCGGGGAAAGGTTGAGTGGACACCCGGTTTTTTGGATAACTTTTTCAAAGGGTGACATTTGGAAAAATTTCCAGGAACAGGTCCAAGAACTTCATGTTTTTTGGCAAGTGAGAAAAAGCGTTAATGAAACATTTCAAAGAGAAATTCCCCCGCTGCAATGGCATGAAAACGTCTGGGGTTTCAGTACTCAACATTTTGGGCCCTTTTCCCCAAGACTTGAACTAAGTGGCCCATTAAAATTGACTTGCTGAAATAAATCCTTTTCAGGACCGTCAAGCAAAGCATGAAACAGGCGTCATCTAAATGATTTTTTTCAAAATTTTAAAATGCTTGAAAAGCAAAGTCAATAATGGCATGGATAAAGCTGAAGATTACAACTGTAAAATGGATTGAACGGAGAAAAAGATCCTCTCAATCTAAAAAAATTTACGAAAAACCAGTGGTGACCACATAAGGGAGATAACAATTTTTGTGGCAGATCAATCTTGGGAAGTTAAAAAAGTGGAACCTAGAAAGAAGTTTTGGTGAAAAGGGCCCTGTGTTTGTTTTTTAAAATGATCCATTTTAAAAAAAGTATTAAAAAAAATCAAATTTTGATAGTTTTCTTTGCAGGTGTTTTACGGTTTTATTAATCAAAAACAAAAAATTGTTTGATCAGGCTGATCACAATATAACCTTTAAAAAAATTTATGTGACTTTTTAAAATATTATCATATTATATATTATTGGATTTCAATAGATATTGATAAGTTTTTATTTCCCGTTATGTTTGTTTCCTCCCACATGAATTTACTAAACATTTTATTCTAAGACATATGCTTTGCTTATGAAAATAAAGTATAATTACAATTTTTCACTGAAATATTTGAAAAGTTATGGATTAAAATATTCAACTGTGTCTCAGTTTTACAAGGTGTTCCCTATTAAAAATATGTTACAAAATTTTTTTTTTTTGCTGGTTCTAAAAATTTTTTAAAATTTGATAAGGGATGGATTTAATAGCAAGTTTACTACTGAAGTCATTTGTTAATTAAAAGGCATTATAAAAAATAAGGGAAAAGGAATAAGGGCAATCATTTCCCGGGGTGTATATCCCGTTAATTAAAAAGTTCAAAATGATGGAAATATTTTCAGTGAAAATTTTTTTTAAATTTCAAAAAATGAATGCTTTATTTTACAATTCATAATTTAACTTATGTAAATGTTAATTTTTTTAAAATCTTTTTTTCACATGCTATTTGCTAAAATCAAAAAAGTTAATTATATTTCTTATTAATGTACACTCAGCACCCCATCTTAACAGAAAAAAACAGAAATGTTGACATTTTTGCAAATTTATTAAAAAAGAAAAACTGAAATATCACATGGTCATAAGCATTCAGACCCTTTGCTGTGACATGACATGTAAAGTCCTTTAATATGTTTGTGATATATCTTTTTTATGTTGTTGTTTGATTGCACCTTGTCGAACCGGTCTGGGAAGTCTAAATCTCAATATCTGAAAATCTGAGTTAGTTTCATTTCCTTCAGATGTGGCTGAAGGTTTTCAATCTGGGGAAACGAAAGTGAAGGAGAGGGAGATCACAACACACACAGATGCGTTCAAAGGATGGGAAGGTGCAGCCATAAATAGGCTATGTGATATTTAATCTTATTTTTTTAATCTGTCAATTACGCAATCACGACATTTGATGAGTTGTGTTTCAGACGTTTCGGTCGAAAGTCAAGAAGAAACGAAAGTTAAAGAGTGTTATTGTAGTCATTTACACGGAAATGCCCCGCCTCGTTGTGTTGGTGAACATTTAAAGCTGCGTGCTCAGCGACATCTCATCATTTCTACTCGCGAGGCCAGAGCATCAGGAGCAGCAAGCAGCCGCACTAACTCAGAGAACTGACCGAGTTGAGGAAACAGCTGCATGATGGCGTGAGTAGCTGTTCATGCGTTTCATATCATTATCATCGTTATGATTAGTTTAATATCTTATCATTGTGTCTTTGAGCCAACGCGTATTACCATTATAGATCCTTCAAGACATTGATGATGTATTCAAACACTGATGTTCAGTCTGATGTTTCTTTCTTCCTTCTTAACTTTTTTCTTAAATATGAAATCCAGATCTTGCAATTACGAGATATTTTGTAACAGTGCCACAGATTATACAAAATATTTTTAAATAATGTATTTTACCTAACAATTATTACTGATCAGTTGTTTTCTTTAAGTTTCATCCGACACTTCTAAGAATATAATTCTGGTGGAGAAATGTAAAATGTATTTTATTTTCCAAATTCATAGCCTACTCACTTACTCACGTGTTCTCCTCTGGGGCTCACACTTTCCTTTCCTTTCCTTTCCTTCCTTCCTTCCTTCCTTCAGCCATCTTTTGTTTCTTCCTTCTGAACCCCTCCTTTTTGTTTCTCCACACCTGCCTCACCAGCAGCATCCTACCTTTCTTTACTAATGTATTTAGTCATCACTTTGTTCATCTTTGTGTTTTCTTTCAGCCTTTTTTTTCTTCTACTTTTTCTTTCCCACCGTGTTATTCCTAAATTCTTATACTTCTTTCCTCATCCATTCCTTCTTTCGTTACTCCTTACTTATTTCCTTCCTGTCCATTCACTGCGCCCTCCTACATTTCTCATCCCCTCATATCCTTCCTTACTTCCTTTTTTCCTTGCAACCTTTCAGATCAGAAACTGTTTATTTGTCACATACACAACCATACACGGTGCCTGCAGTGACATTATTTTCTTTCAAAGGAGCTAACAGATTATTATTTATTATTTATTTCCTGGGCATTCAATGCTCCTTACTCCATTTATATCTTCTTCCCTTCCTAAACATGAAATGAACAATGATTATCCAAACATACACGCCACCAAGCATATTATATGAACCTAGTGATGTATTGTACTATGTTGTCTTTTCATCAGTTGTTCTCAGAGTAAAAAACAACTAGTGGCAAAACTGGAGGCCCTGCAGTGTCACTTCACCTGGAATATGGAGACCAACAAGAAGAAACTTTTACGTATCAACGACATGCTGGTGGACATCGGCACAGAGGAGGGAAACAGCTGGCTGGGTCACATCTACAACCTGCAGGGGTTCATTCAGTACCAGCTGGGCTCCACCGAAGACGCCCAGAGTTTCTTCAACAAGGCTGCAGAGGCCTTCCGCCAGATGAGGAAAGCAGATGGCGGTCCCTGGTTAGTGGTGAACTACGGGAACCTGGCTTGGCTGCACCACCACCTGGGAGACCAGGCAGAGAGCGAGGCCTACCTGTCAAAGGTAGACGCCTTGATGAAGAAATACCCATCACCATCGCAGGACGAGCTCCATGCAGAGACCTACGCTGAGAAAGCCTGGACCCTGATGAAGTTCAGCACAGACAGAGAGCTGGTGGCAGATTGCTTCCAGAGAGCCATCAAGATGCAGCCAGAGATGGTGGAGTGGAACACCAGTTACGTCTTAGGGTTAGTGAGTGACTTTAAGTACAGAGACAACGAGGTGGAGGCTGACATCTTGGAGAAAATGAGAGTCGCCCAGGAACAGGATCCAGAGAACTTCTACCTCGCTGCTTGCTACCTTGAGCAACGTGGAAAGAAAGGAGAAGACGTTAAGGATGAAGCACGTGAGTTGGCCGTAAAGGTTTTGAGAAATCCCGTCAGCAGCTACAATGGCATTAAAGCGATACTAAGGGTTTACAGAAACTACGTTTCTATTGATGAGGCCATTGCTCTGGCAGAGGAGGCTCTGGAACTCCATCCAGATGAGCGCTATCTGAAGAGATGTGCTGCACTCTGTCTGAAATGGAAGATCATTTTTTCCTGGGACCGTCACACAAAGCAAAGCATGATAGACAGAGCAGTCAGTCTCCATGAGGAGGTGATTTCTCTCTACCCTGATTCTTCACTTGTGAAGAAAATAGACCTTGCAAATATACACGCAAAGTCAAATAATGGCATGGATAGAGCTGACCAGATGTACCAGGACCTGCTAATATTGGATCTGGAACCGGCAGAGAAACAGCTCCTCTACAACCAATACGCAAAATATTTAAAATTCGATCGAAATGATTCCAACCAGTCAGTACGGTACCACATGAAGGCGGCAGTGATACCGGTACAATCCTTCTATCGTGCGAACAGCATCAATCTTCTGGAGAAGATCAAAAATAAAAGCTGGAACCGAATGGGTAGAGAAATAGAGGAGTTTCTGGAAAACCTGCAAGAGCCATAGTGTTTGTTTTTTACAACACTGATCCTAGTTCTGGAAACAAAAGATATTGCTAAAGAAAAATCTGAAAATACTTATAAATTGATGAGTTGTTTCCTTTGGTGGCAGGTGTTTTTACAGGTTTTTAGTTAATGGGGGAAAAAGGCTTTAAAAAACTATATAAAAAAATATTGTCATTTGTATCACGGACTGATCATTCAATATACCACGGGTCTTTTAAATAACATCCACTGTGACATGTTTAAAGTCATTATCATAAATAAATATTACTTGGTTCATTACAATAGATCTTGATCATATGTTGTGTTTGTTATATTCCTGTTTTGTGTTGTTTCCTCTCCTAGCACTGAATGTCACGTAAGAGCATTTATACTTCTACAGTACATGAAATCTGCTTTGCTGTATGTAAAATATTTTAGTATAATTAGTCAATTTGATGCACGCTGTAAACTGAATATTAGAGCCAGATGAGTGTATGGATTAAAAGGATGTCAAGCTGTGTCTCAGTTGTACACAGTTGCCTACCAATACTATTAAATATAATATGTGTACACGAAGAAATCTTCAAGTTGTGTTTTTTTTTGCTGGTTACTACACAAGAAATTCATGTATTCTACACAATGTTGCAGTACAGGGCGCGAATGGATTTAATCAGACTACAGCTCTTGAAAGCTACTGCCAAAGATCATGTTAGGTTTAATTAAACAGAACCCCGTCAGTGTGAGGTGGAAACCAAACAGTACAGGGAACACCGGAAAGTGGCCAAAGAGCGGCACAATGCATGTGTCCAGGTAAGCGCTGTTCATATCAACACTGTGTTCACAACTTAATAAGTGTCTTTAAAATGATGCACGCTAAGTTAATATTTGGGTCAGTGACAAAAAACGGTGCGTTTATGATATTGTGTTATAAACTGTCGATAATATGATAATAAACATGAGCAAATATATTTATGTTGTACATCAAATTAAAGAAGACAACTTGGGCTACAAGTATCAGTGAGCCATTTCAACAACTCAAACACCAACTGAAATAAAAATTAAAATATCATAATCATAATTTTGTCAGGTGTCGGCCCACTCAGAACGTTTCCGGAGCTAGCGACATGTAGCTTTGTGTATTTTCATAGAAGTTTCATCTTTATTTACTCTTAACCAGTGACATATATACTAATATTTACACACCTGAACAAAAGCTCACATGTGTTAACTTTATTATAACACCAACACAACATTATTCAAATAGCTGTTGTGGTTGCAGACCTTTTTAGTTTGGGTATGTCATTTCGAGCAGAAACCTCAAAAATCGTGTGGGGCTCAAAAGCTGTGCTTTAACATGTGTCTTTAAAATGATGCACACTAAGTCAATATTTGGGTAAATGACAAAAAAGGCTTTGTGGTGTATTTTGCATTAACAACAGCTTCTAAAAAGGACATTTTTAAAAAACGTACAAAATTTGATGTAATGCTGATCTCATTTGGTTACATGTATTTTTAACAGTATCTTTTTACTTCACATGCTAAAAAAATGTCAGGTGGCACAACCATATTTATTATAACTGAAATCTTTGATAAGTATCTCTTCGAGTGTCTATATTGACTAACACATTTTTATTGTATTGATGTGTTTTGTATTTATAATTAATTATATATATATATATATATATAGAGAGAGAGAGAGAGATTATTGCATTACTGCATTACCTTGGCCAGGGTTGGAGGTATATTTAGCATCCAATTGTATATTTAAACTAAGAAAAATAATGATAGAAATGTACAAATGAATACATCAACCATTTGGTCACTATTGTTTATTGCTCTAAATTAATGTTTTATCTGGATGAACCATTGAATGCATTATTTGCTCATCACCTGTCTTCCACGATTTCTTAATTAATCAGGCATCTACTTGAAGTCCTGTATTAGTTGTGGTTCTTGTTGGCAACAGCAATGTGTGACATTTAAAGAAAGAAAAATCTCTGCTCGAGTGCAGACCCAAACTAACAAGGGGTTATCTCTGCAACCACAAGGGCTAATTGAATATACTGTTGGTGTTATAAAAGGCCACACATGGGATCTTTTGTTCAGATGAGTCTATACGTTACTGGTTAAAAAGTAAATAATGAAGATAATACAGCAAACATTAAAAAAAGATTCAGTTTTGCCAAAAAGAAAAGAAAGTTATTTTAGGATGATTATCTCTTAGAAATGATGGAGTTGAAAGTTATAAACTTCTCAATAATATAGCACAATACGTGAATATTCTCTGTGTAATGTTCGACTTTGACAGAGTCAAGCAGAACAAACATTTTTTAGAATTATTTTAAAATATTTTTAGAATTATTTTAGTTTGCAGTGGCTGACTTATTCTCGCATCACATGAATGTGGCAGCGATACCGCATCAATCCTCGTTCAGGAGGAACAGCATCAGTGTTTGGGAGAAGATCAAAAGCGAAATGCAGGATTGAAATGCAAAGAGAAGTTGAGGAGTTTCTGGAAAACATGCGAGAGCCTAACACTGGACGAGAACATGCAATACGTGATCATCTCAATGTGGTCTTTTGTCTTTCATGACAAAGAAAATGATAGTATATCGAGATGAATCCGTGTCTCCAAGATTTTCCAGTCCAGTGTGGAAGACAAGCTAAAAAATATCAATTTGAATGTAAGACTGAATCATTCATGACACCCGTTAGGATGAATTACTTATTCAATCATTATTGAAAACCTTATTGGAACATATATTTTGAATCGCAGTATTTTCCACGAAGACCAATTTAGCATTTATAACATCAGTGTAGCATGAAAACTGAAAATACTGCTGTAATATTTTGTTGCATGTTATTTACATGTAAATAAAATCCCAGGTGCATCAATCAGAAGTTGTGTCCTAATCCTCCTCGGTAATAACATAACTTCCAAAACACAAAACTAATGAATCCGGGTCTTTATTTGCAGAATGTCAGGTCAGAGTATGAAGGCTCATTCTTACATACAAATGTTCTAAATTAAGACAGATCCCAAAACTGATCGGTAACGGCCAGGGAGTTTTGTTTTGCAGCTGACTAAATATACCTGAAAATAAAATATATATATATACATAATGATATATACGTTAACGTCCAGGACTATTACTGTGAACTAGTCAGCAACCTACTGGTCAAGGACAGAGAAGAGCTCCAGTTACATATTTACTGTAAACAAAAGCCATATCTGAAATATTTATTTATATATATTTATATATATATATATAACACAGAATTCTATAATTCAAATAAACTTAGAGTATAACTGTTGATCCATTAAACCAACACTCAGCACTCTGTTATTGTACAGCAAGGATGTTTTATGACCCGCTTTGTTAACAGTTGCTAAGCAACCTCTTACTTCCTGCTTTCATCATGAAGGCAATGAAACTCCTAGAAACTAAAGGCTCATTCAGTCATTTATCATTATATTTGAAGGAATTTTTATATTTACAACATCAGAGTGAAATGAAAAAAGCGTTAGCACCAGTGCTTAAACACTGGTCTCACGAATAACCAACATTTCAAACTACACCTCATCCTACACTGTGGCACAGAAAGGTTTTTTTTTTATGCACATAGCTCGTGCTTTTCATTATACAAATAAATATTCAAATGTGTGATTTGTGGCTTTTATTTAACACTTGTGTCCATCTTAATAAAACCCACTCAGGCATTCACAGACTGCAACCACCACCACCAACCAATTACACATCAGTGCATGGGGATTTTATTATTCAGACAGCAATGATTCTGAGACCAACTTTACCGTCAATCAATTATCTACCAAACCTCGTTAGCACCTGGCACTGCCATAAAAACAGGTAGGTGCAGAAAAAGCTTACCTGCAGTCAGTGTGGAAACGCAACCCGAAGGATTCTCTCCCCGTCAGGTATAAGGGCAATAAAATAGAACTAACGAAGCAAGATTAAACAACATAATGTCTGATAAACTAAGATTCTCTGTGTTTTAGATAAATGGCCCCATGGCTCAGGGTTTTTGAGACAGGCGCAACACAATATGGTTTTTATTAAGAAACCATATTTAATATCCTATGTAAATTAGCATAAATCCTCGATTTGGAGAGATCCATGATTGACTTTAAAACCAAACTTGGTTAACGCTGCGAAAGGTATTCTACTAGGCCGCTTGATATACTCTGAGATGAAGGAGTGACAGAAATGCAAATTTATTTCAGTCTTCAGATTGAAGGTTTCAGAAGTGATTATTCTGACGATTTGTTAGTGCTGATCGAAAAACCCAGAAGTCCCCAACTCCCAAAGTGACATCAATGGTAAGTTGTTTTTGACGAGCAGTCTCAAGCACAAATATGGTCATCTGTGATCTAAATCTGAGGAACAGAAAGGTTCTGGTTCTTAGATATGATCGAGACACAGAATGCTGTCGTTGTCAGGGAACCGGGAGCAAGTGAAATCTCTAATCAGAGTATGATTTACTCACATTTGGCTCACTTTTATTGTGAATTAAAAAGTGAAAATGAACTCCCCATTTGTTTGAGGAGGGGCTCCTTAAGGACCCCCTTAAAGGACCCCTGAGCGCCCCCAGGCCCCAGGTTAAGAACCACCAACTTGAACCTATCAACATTGTCATTGATTAAATTATCTGTATATTAAGTAATGACTCACTCGGTTCCTACTGATGTGATGGGCTCAAGAGCCACTATTACAAATCCAATGTATCAAATATTTTTAACAGAAGTGGTGGCTTGATTAATAAAGTCATAACTGGGATTCTTGCATGCATGTAAACGAATTAGAAGAAGTGTTAAAAGGTCATAGGGTGCATGCGGTGACGAGATGCGTTCTCTGAAGGTCTTTGTGACCAGAGCGGTGGCCTTGCGGACCAGCTCCCGGAGGCCGGCGTGAATTCAAGTCGAGACAGTGTCTGTGTGTGTGTGTGTGTGTGTGTGTGTGTGAGAGAGAGAAAGGGGGCATTTAATGAGATTACACCGCTGCTAGGGTCTGCAGTGACTGTGGTGTAACCAGGCTAGCACTGTCCTGAAACCCCGCGTCACCATCAAAAAGCCCCGACGAGGTGGGAGTCACACTCAACTCCCAGAAGCGTGACACCGAGAAGACAAATCTAGCAAAAAAAAACTAGGGAAAAAACACAGAAGCACAGAAGCATCGACAGTCGTCAAACAACAACTGCAACATGTGTAAATGCAGCCGGTGTCAAACACGTCAGGGTGTGAGAATAGAGTATTAGAAGCCCTCAGTTTGGGGATAAGCTTTTAAATTAAGATGGAAACAACTAAACAAACACATGAGAGAGATTCAAGGTTCGATGCAGACGTGTGTGCGTTTCTTCCGCACACACATGCCTGTGAGTCTTTTCCTTAAAAAAAATAGAAAAAGGATTGGAACTCTAAAGCTCCCACTTGTTGCTCCCCTGATCTTATAGTTTTCGTGAGTAAATGGTACGTACTAAATTAGTAAAGGCTAATTTAGTTCGACATTTTCTTTAAACCTGAAAGGTCATTCGTCATCTTCCTTCTATGCTGTGTAAAGATAGAGGAAAAATGTCGCTCATGTGCTTTAAATGGCTGCTCGATAAAAGTGAGGACAGACGATCCCGGATCTGAAGGGGACCATCTTGATTTCCCCTCACGATATGGCGGACTGCAGCGCAGAATGAGATCGGGCTTGAACAGCGGTATCGAGGTTATTATCAATCATAAATTCACGAGTGTTTCGTTTGGCCCGTCAATCAGAGATCAATGGAGAGGTAAGGGTTTAAGTCCTGTACTGCAGCCAGCCACACGGGGGCAAAGTTGACTTTTTGGCTTCACTTTTGGGGAGCTGTTATTCTCTATAAAGTCTACATTAGAAACTTAATATTGTCAGTATTTAAAAAAAATGCTCAATAAGCTCTTCACATAAGAAGGATGGTGGTTGAGTTTCCATGTAGGCTATGACCTAAATGTTTGATTCCCTCCAGATATAATATTGTGACTTTGAAGTACTAAAAAAAAGTACTAAGCTTTCCTACTAAATGATGACGTCATCATTTAGTAGCATAGCCCATAAGTATTTTCTAATATTCAATGAATTCTCTCAAATATCCTTCCAAAAAGAAAGTGCCCTCCTCTTCCCTAAACCCACCTGTCACTTATGCTGCATTAAACACCTTTTTACCCACCAGATTGGTGAGTGCCCACCCATTTCAATCTGAAAAAAATATAGATTTTTCCTTGGCAACTCACACACAAACACACCTGATGAAAATACATTATGCGTTTTCCCCAAAAAATATATTATACTCGCTCATTGTGTGCATACGTTGTTGTTGTTGTTCTGGTCATCGACAGTTTACCTCCCGGTATTATTAAAACACAGCATTACAGTCCACACTCCTTCACGTTATCTCCGGGCCGATACTCACCTGGCCACTCGGATCCCAGTGTTTTCCCTTTTTTTTTTTTTTTTTTCAAAGTCGAGCCATGAAATAGCGAGATCCTTTTATTTATAAATAATATTTTTTTTTTAAACCTTTAGCTGCTGCTATTGTAAAGTTCCACGATGCAGAAGAGAAACATTGAGCCCTGTTGGTGAGAAACACAGTGACAGGAGACACGGAGTCTTATGTGCTGCCGAGCTGTCGGGCTGGGACTCCAGTTTGACTCCTTCTGTTCGAAAGAGACAACAGCGCCCCCTGCGGGTACTTCAGGGTACCACACCAACATGACATCTTATTTCTTTGGCAGAAACGCATGTGAGACTATCTGGATTACACGTGATGTTAAGAAATTATCATGTCGGTTGAACAGACCTTGTGTAAAAATGTTTAATCTTACACACACACAGAGTTCTTCTAAGCCGCCTCACCTTCTGTCGTGTAGCAACTATAAAGGTTACATTTAGTTTTGTTGTTTATTTTCTCAATTCAGTACAGGAGGGATGAGGTCGCGGGTTACTTACAATTCAAGTAGCAATACAAATACATTCAATTGCTCTGTAAACAAATACAATTCATGCATTTTATTACTACCGGAGTTACAAGTACATGCATAGTACCAGTTTGTGTAGTTTACAAGTAACAGCGGTAACAGTAGTGGTTGTGCAGTCGTCCATGGAGTGACATTATTAACGTCGATACTGATGCATCTACTTCAAGATTTTACTGAAGTAACTGTCAATAATATCTCATGCACTTTACTCCCCAAGGCTTTAAGAAGAAGAAACTGCATTTAATTACAGTAGAACGCTGTATTAGCATCATCATCCGATGTAAGGTGGCCCGAGGGGCCCAGATTTAGTTAATTGGCCCTATTTGGACCCGTAAAAAACTAGGAATTAATAACAAAGTCCATCTGCTTCCGGACAAGTGAATAGGTGTTCTTCAACTCAAACTGCATCTTCCTATAATCGTTAAATATTTCCTTAAATCATATCGATATATATTTCACTGCTATTCTTAAAAAGTGACATTATAGTAGGCGGGTTCAGTCGTTTTCAACCAGCCGTGTGTATATGAAGTAGTCATCAAACATTCTGTGAAGCAGAAATAACAAAAAGAAGGAGAGGTTTTTCTGGCCGTTATTCAACGCCAGCTTCTCAGTGATCCTGTAGGCCTCGGTCGGCCCATCGCCGCTACCGTCTGCTGGCTCTCTTGGCTCGCTGGCTTCTCCAGCATTTCTGTCAATAGTGAACTTATTCTTAACACGTGAACATCTGGTACAATAACACATGTCTCGTTTTATCCTTTTTTTTTTCCTTTGGGATCTAGAACCCCAAGATGACAAGTGAGAAAAAAGATTCTGGTGATTTGATCTAAATAGTGTTCTCAGCTGAAATTAAAAATTTTTTTTTTTGACCTTTTTTTTTTAAAATTAAAAAAATGTATTATATTAAATTTTTAATTATTTATATTTTACATATAAATATATTAATTTTTTAAAAAACAAATTTTAATAATATAAAAAAATTAAAATTTATATTCCAAAAAAACCCCCAAAAGTTTTTTGCCCCCCCGGAAAAAAAAGGAGTTTTGAAAAAAAGGGAAACTTTTAAAAAAACTTTTTTTTTTTCCAAAAATCCAAAAAGGAAAACTGCAAACAAAAAAACAAAAAAAACCGGTTTTTTGGTTATGGGGGGTTTCCTTAAATTTAAACCCCTTGAACCCTCCTTTTTGGACCTTTTGCCCCGGGGTGGTGATTTTTTTTACCATCGAAAGGTTTTTCAACAAAAAAGGCTGAAGGGGGTTTCCAAAAGTTTAAACCCCCTTTTTTGGAAAATTTTTCCTTTTTAAAAAAAAGTAAAAAGGACAAGCAGCCGAAAGGAAAAATTTTTTGTTTTAAAATTGTTGGGGGGCATTCGAAAAAAGGGGGGAATTTTTAAAAAAAAATAAAATTTTGAAAAAAAAAAGGGCCCGCGGGGCCGGCTAAAGTTTAAAGGTTTTGGGGTTTTCGGGAAAAAAAAAAGGGAAAAAAAAAAAATACGGGGGAAAAAAAAGAAAGAAAAAATAAAACCCTTCCTTTTTTTTTTAAATTTTCCATTTTAAAAAAGCTTTTCCCCCGGATAAAAAAAAACCCGGAGGGATTGCCCAAAAAGGAAAAAAAATTTTAAAAAACAATTGGAAAGTTTCCTGCAAAGTTTATTCGAAAAATAAACAAACAATAGTTAATTTTTTTTTTAAAAATTTTTAACCCGGGGTCTTTTTTAAAAATTTGCTTTGGGCCAAAAGGGCCCTTTTGGTTGGCCCCATTTTAAAAAAACCTTTTTTTGGGTTACCAAAATTTTTTCACCTTTCCCCCATTTTCCTTGTGGGACCCAAACTTGAAACCCCCCCTTCTTATTGGTTTAAAAAAATTTAAATCCAAAGAAAAACAAATAAAAAAAAGGGGTGCTGTGGCTGCGGGGCTTTTCTAAAGCCCGGTTTTTATTTTTACACCAGCTGTTGCGCGGGGGAAAGGAAACCTCCGCCGGGGAAAAAACCAAATTTTAAAAAACGACACTTTTTTGGAAAAAATATTTTTAAAAACCAATGAAACCGTTGGGTTTTCCAAGAAAGACCAAAAAATTTAACAAAACTTTTACCAAATTAGGAAACAAAACCTTTTCGCCCAAATTTGAAATGTAAAAAAAGTTTGGGGTTTAATTCCCAAAAAACAGCACAAGGGGGGGAAAATAAATAAATAAAGAAAAATTACACAAAATAGGAAAATAAAAATTAAAAAATTTTCAAAAAATGAAAAAAATTTTTTAAAATTGATTCCTGTGAATTTTACATAATATTAATTCCTGGTTTTTATTTTTAAATACTTTAAAAAAAATTTATTGAAAAAAATTTATTTAAAATTTTTTTTTAAAAAAAATTATTTTTTAAGATTTTTTTTATTTATATTCTTATTTAAAATTTTAAAAAAATGAACCTTTTTTATAAACGGGTTCTTTTGAAAAACCCCAGGAGTTCTCCTGGAGGGAGCCGAAAAGGTTTTCACCCTTTTTTTTCGGGTTTGCAAAGGCCCAAAAAATAAAGCAAAACCCCCAATTTTGGGGGGACTTTTGTAAAGAGTTTTTTAAGGGAAAGGTTTAAAAGTTTTTGGGAAATTTAAAGCCCCATTGGGTTTTGTTTCTCAGGGGACCAAACCCATTTTTTTAAAAATTTTTCCTTTTTACTTTGGGAAAAACAGGCCTCAAGGGGCAAAACAAAATCGAAAAAAGTCAAAAAAAGGGGGTTTTCCTGCGGGGGTAAAGGGGATCGGTAAAACGATGGGGAAGTTACCCCCGGGGGAACGGTTTTTAAAGGGAAGGAAGGCCCTTGGGAAATATTTTGGGGCCCAAAAATTTTTTAAAAAAACGTTAAAGTAAGCCAAAAACAAAAGGTTTTTCCCTTTTAAAAAATTGTGAAATCCAAAATTAAAAATTTAATTTCCTGCCATATTTAGCCCCCCAAAATTTCTTCATGAATTTTTTTGAAAAAAAAAAGGAAGTTTTATTAATTTTTTTTTTTTGGGAAAAATTGAAAAATTCCCAAAAGGAGCAAAAAACCCCCCAAGGGGGGAATAAATTGTTACCAAACCTTTTTCTTTTTTTTTAAACCCCGGGGAAAGGGGAGAACTCGGGGGGGCCCCCAGAGGGGCCCCGTCCCCCTAGGTTAATTTTAAAGGGGAGAAAAAGAATATTTCCCAATATTTTGGGCCCGGCGGGGCCAGGTTCCCAGAAGGGGGAAATAAATTTTAGGCTCCTTTAAGGTTTTCCCCTTTCATGGCAAAAACCAACCGGGGAGGGGCTTTTTAAAAGGACCAAAAGGGTTTTTCCATTTTTCCTCACCATGAAAAGGGGGAGGGGTTGAAGGGGGTTGAAAAAAAACAAAAGAATCACAATTTTGAAAGATCAAAATAAACCAAAAATTTTTTTTAAATTTTTCCAAGCCAACAAAAAAAAAAGCCCCCCTTTAAAAAGGATTTTTATCCTTTTTTAAAAATTTTAACTTCCCAATGGTTCCCCCTTCCCAACATAAAGGGGGACCCCCGGAAAACCACCAACCCCGGGAAATAAAAAGGGAAAATAAAGAAGCATTGGGGGGGGTGGAAACCTTTTTTGCCCCCATTTTTATTTGGGACAAACCCCAACGGCGGCCTTTTTTAAAGACGCAAGTTCCCAGGGATTAAACCATGCCGATAAATAAGAGTCGGTAAAATTTAATAATTTGCCGGCCCGACATGGTATCCGGGGGGGTAAGTACCTCTTTATAAAATTTAAAAGTTTTTAAAAATAAAAGCCCAAAACCTTTCTGTTAAAAAGGTTTTTAATTTATTGGGCCCCATTTTTTTGAAGGGAAATTCCCAAGAACCCCCCAAAAAAATTTAGTTTAAGGAAAAAGGCAAAAGTTTTAAAAATGAGAACATTTTTTTAAAATAATTAAAAAATTTTCATTTTTAAGGCCCAAAAACTGGCCCAAGGGTTGGGGATATTAATTACGGGTTAGAATATCCCCCTTCCCCTGTTTTGGGGCCTTTAGCAGAAATTTTTGTTTTTTTCCCATTTTTTTCTTTTTTTCTGGCAAAATACTTTTTTTTTAAACCCCTTTTAAGGTTTTTTTTCCATTAAATCAAATTGCAAAAGGGGGGTTTTTTTTTAAAAAACCTTTTAAAAAATACAAAAAATTTTAAAAAAATCAAAAATTTTGTTTTGTTAAGGACCAAAAACGAAAAAGGGAAACAAGTTTTTTTTGGGGGAATTTAAATTTTTAATTTATTAACAGGGGGGAAGCAAAAACCAGAACGGGAAAATAAACTTTTAAAGGGGCTTGGGGGGGTGGGGGCCAAACTGCTCAATGCAAAAAAACAAAAGGCCTGTTTAAAGACCAGGTTCTTTGGGATTAAAACGCCTTTGTTATTCATCAAGGGGGCATTGTTTGAAAAATTTTAAATTTTAACTGTTGAAAAAGGTAAAAGGAACCCAGAACATTGCTTGTTTAAATCAGAATTTGTTTGAAAAGCCCAAAACCAAAAAAGTTCACAAAAAATGTTTAATTTTAATTAAAGAAATAAAAAGCAAAAGGAAATTGTTGCAAAACAGTTTTTTTTGGGGGGGCCCTTTCCCTTTATTTTTTTTTTTTAAATTTAATATTTCTCATTTTCTTTTTCTAAGATTTTAAAAGAACAAGGCAAAACCCCAGTTTGGAAGCCGTGCCAAACCCGGGGGGTCCCCCCCGGGGCCCCCGGGTGGCCCTTTCCCCTCCCCCCGGGTTTTTGGTAACCCCCACAGGCCCCCCTGTGGTCCCCACCCTTGGGCTCTGGAAACCCAAAAAGAGAAAAAAGGGGGCTTGGGGGAGACTTAAAGGGGGGTGGGGGGACCCAAAACTTTTTTTTCCCGTTCGCCCAACCTTTCCCTCTTTTAAGTCCCCAAAAGAAAAATAAAAGGGAACACAGGGAACCCAAATCGTTTAAATGGGGGGGAAATTTACAAACGGCGAGGGGTTTTTAAAGGGCCCGTGTTTTATAATCCATAAATTGGGGTTTACCCAAGAAGGATAATTTTTTTGAAAAAACATTTTGGGGGGAAAATTGAATTGGAAATTTATCCGGGGAAAAAAAATTTGCAGAAAAAATTTTGGTACTTTTTCAAACTTTTTAAAGGAAATTTAAGGCCCCTTTTAAAAAACAAAACCTAAATAACCCTCAAATTTTTTTTTAATTTTAAATTGAGAAAACATTTTTAATTGTGCCAAATATTTGCCCCCTCGGGGGGAATTGGGGTTGGAAAAGCCCTAAGAAGCAAGGGGGAAAAAATTTTCCTAAGTTTTTTAAAACCCTTTTGGGAGATTTTCTAAAGGGGAAATTTCCCAGGGCATTGGAAATATCTGATTAAAACAAAACACAACCTCTTTTGGTGAACAAATAAAAGGGCCCAGGGATAGGGGAAACAAGTTTAAAACCCTTCAACCCAACCCCAAAAAGGGGAAAGAAGGGGCCATCAAAAAGGGGGAAGGATTTCCAAAGTCTTTAACCTCCCGGGGGTGGTTTGTTAAAAAAATTTGGTAATCGGGGAAAATAACCCAAAGTGAAAAAAACCTCCAACCCTTTAGATCCCCAAGTGAAACTTTTTCTTATTGCAAAAAAGGGGAATTTGTTTTATTTTTTAAAAGGGGGTGCCCGCAAAAAAGGTTTTAAACCAAATCCCAGTTTTTGGGGGGAAAAGGTTAAGGGCCTTTTGATTGAGGGGGGAATAAAAAGGTTTTCCCCAAAAAAAAGGTAAAAACTTTTCCCCTAAATTTTTTTAAAATTGTTTAAAAAAATAATTTCCCAACCAATATATTTAAATCTGTTAATTTTTCGGTTAAAGAAGAAAAAATCTTTTCCACCAGCCCCCAAAATTTAGTTTTTAAGGACCAGGAGGAAAATTATTAAAAACACAAAAAATGTTGAAATGGTAAAAAAAAAGAGGTGGGGGGGGACAAGTTTTTTAAAACGGAAAAACTGAAAAAAGAAAACCCTTCCAAACTTTTATAAGGGGCTTTTAGCAGAACCTAACCCCCAAACCCCTTATTTTGGTGTTCGGGAAACGTTTTTTTAAAACTCCGGGTTTTACCAAGCAATTAAACATTTTTGGGAATTGACCCCCCTCACCCCTTTTTTTAAAATGTGTGTTTAAAAAACAACTCTCCTTTAAAAACCTTTTCCAAAATTTCTTTTTTCAAAAAAACAAAGGGGCCCCAATTTAAGGGTTTAACATTTAATTTATTCGGCAAGGGAATGCAAAAAACCCCTGGGGGTTTTGTTTGGGAGGGGGGCCCAAATTTAAGGGGGGAGACTTCCCATTTAAAATGGGGGTAACTTTTTAAACCCAAAACTTAAAGGTTTTTTAAATTGGAAACGGGTGAATTCCGGGGTTACGGAAGGTTTTTTGAAAACTTTTTGACCCGGTGCAAAATCCTTTTTGAAAAAAAGGTTTTTAACAGAAAAAATCATTCCAAAAATTGACTTTTTCTTTTTTTTTAAAAAATTCCCGTTTCTGCCTCCTTAACAAGGGTCTGGGCGGGGAAAAACAGGAAAGGGGGACAAAAGGTTTAATAAAGAGAAGGAACAGGGGGGGAATGAGCAAAGGTGAGGGGTTTTGGAAAAGGGGCGGGGGGCCTAAAGGGGGGGGGGTGGTGGGGGGGAGTTTCTTAAATTTGCCGGGGCTGGGGTTTTGGGACCATTAACCCCCTGAAGCTCGGAGGGGTGGGGAAAGGCCTGTTTCCAGCAAAAGGGGTTTAGACCTTGGGGAAAGCCGGGGGTGGGGCCCGTCCATTGGGGGTTGGGCCCATCCGGGTCCGCCGTATCCTGTAAAAAAGGGGGCCCCCAAAAATTTTTGGTTGGTGGTCCTCCTTTTCCCCCTGGTCCCCCCTTCCTCCCCCTTTGGGGCGGGGGTTCGGGGGGGGCTAGGCCCTTCTCCGGGGTTTGGACTTGGGGTTTGGGGGGGGTTTAGGGGGTCAA
Organism: Pseudoliparis swirei; assembly: GCF_029220125.1. NCBI lineage: Eukaryota > Metazoa > Chordata > Actinopteri > Perciformes > Liparidae > Pseudoliparis > Pseudoliparis swirei. Next base: position 7,891,299 of record NC_079392.1, on the reverse strand, counting down.
ACATCCCCCCTCACTTCTAAAGAAAGGAGAGCCGCTGAAAAATCGGGTTCCTTTTGGGTTAAAAACCCTTTCGTCGGCCCGGGCCCCAAACCTTCCCCCCCGGGCCCCCAACCCCCGGCTGGCCGGGGCCCCACCGTTTGTTCTTGTGAATAAACCTGAAAAAGGCCCTTGGGAAATTTCTTCACAGGAAAAACTTTGTCTTCGGGCCACCTTAAAAATTAAAAATAACCAAAATAAAATGAACAAAAAAATTTTTTATTAAAAAATAAAAAGGAAAAACCCCACAGGGACCTAAAATCTGCAGCCCCCCTTAAATCTTGGTGGCATAAGATTTTTATAATTTAAAAACCTTTACCCCCAAAAAGTGGGGTTTAAAAAAAGAGGGGGAATCGGGGGCTTAATGAAATTAAAAAAAAAACCCCAAAAAAATAAAAATTTTTAAATTTTAAAAAAAAAAAGGGGGTTTCCAAAGGGTTTGGCATGTTTGGACCTAAAAAAAGGGATTTTTCCCTCTTAACAAAAATTTACCGGTTTTGAAATTTTGCAAGCCCCAAACAACAAATTTGGGAAAATAAATTTTAATTTATTTATTTTAAAATTTTTTGGGGTATCAAATCTGTGGTGGGTTCACAACATTAACCCTCCAAAAATAGTTTTCCGGACTTTTGGGGGTTTGAGGGAAAATGCTTCGCAAATGAAGACCCGATAAATCATTAAAAAGAACTGCTGAGGTAAACAGGGCCCCAAAAGTAACCCGGGTTCTATTGCAAAATTTGTTCTCTTTCCGGGGTCACTAAAAGGGTAAAGGAAAAAAGACAAACTTGGTCCCTTTGTTTTGAAAATCCTCCTCCTCTTCCAAAGCAGGCCTGCAGGGTGGAGATGGTGATTGTTTCTAAAAATGTGTTCTCGTCTGTCCTTGTGAAACATCATAGGGAAAAGGGGCTTTCCAATTCTAAAGCCCCCAAAAGGGGAAACCAACGGTCCAGATGCCCAGATGGGACTTGTTCCTTTTTCCCGGGCAGAATGCTTTTCCCCACCACATGGGGAAAAATTTGGCAAACAATACAAAACTAAATGTAAACTTTAAAAGGGATTTTTCGGGGTAATTTAGTTGTTTAGGCATCACATCTGGGGGGTTGTCAAGATTAAGCCCCCATAAAAAGGATCTGAGGTGATGATGTCTTGGGTGAGCTGCTGGTCTAATTGCAGGATGAGTATCACCTGTTCCGGGGGTTCGTACACATCGGGGGGGAGCCTTAGGACGCCGGCCCAAAACCTCGGGTAAGGATGAAACCTTTTCCCCCCCCACCCAGAAGGGCTGTCTGGTCCCATCCCCAGACAAAAAGGGTTTTAAAAATCCTGCAGCGAACAGGCTGAGGGTCTCAATCCGGTCGCTGCCTCTTCCCAAAAGCAGTGTGTTCTGTTTGTGGAGGATCCGAGGCCTGAAGGGGGCGGAGATCGTGGTCCTCATCTCAAAATGCTTCCGTCTAACTTGTGAAACATCTTAAGTCGGGCAAGGGTTCCAATTCTGAAGTTCCAATAGAGCCAAAGTGGGAGGAGTCCATCTGACCCGGGTTTTTTGTGACTCCGCCCACTTTAAACCCATTGTGCACCCAAAAATATTGTCATTTGGGAGACAAATATCCCAGAATTCTGCCTCCTTAAAATTGTGCTGGGACGATTTGGTGGCGTGATGGTAAACATGCTTCACAAAGAGCCCGAGTAAACTCAAGAGCAAAAACAGCTGATGTGATGATGTCATAAAGTGAGCTGCTTTATAAAGGCAGAATGACCACTGGTCCCCCCACCATGGGACCCCAAAGTGCAAAACAACTTCTTCAGGATTGACCCAAAACCTGTGCTGCAGGATGAAACCTATTCCCAACCCCGCCAGGCGAGGGAAGGCTGTCTGGGGCTTCATCAGTCCTGCCAGACATGAAGGTTTAAGATCCTGCAGCGAGCAAGTGGTCGGCCTCAATCCTCCCCCTGTCCTCATCCGCCCCGCCAGTATCTTCGGAAGGAGAAACAGTCCCAAGTCCTCTTTTTGGTCCTTTTGGGGGGGCCCCCTTCCCTGGTCCTCTTCAGGGAGGAGCCGAGGCCGGAGGTGGGGGGGCGGAGTCCTCCGTCCTCTTCGTCCTCTTCTGGCCGGGGAAAAAGGGGGCGGCGCCCAAGGAAGGGGATGGGGGGAAAGGGAAAGGGGCTGGTCATCTTCTTCGTCCTCCTCTCGGACATGGAGCCGTACCCGGAGTCCTCGCTGTCCGAGATGGCCTCCTCTCCTCGTCGTCATCAAATGGGACCTGGGGACCCCACCAACCGCGACCCCAACCCCCGGCCCCCCAACCCCCCTCAGGCATGGCCTGCCCCACAAATAATAACAGCCTCACCTCGATTACCTTCGCTCTGAGGCGATCCGGATGAAGTCCAGCGCAGGCAGCATGTCGTTCAGAGCAGCTAAGAGGAAAGGTTCAAACCGTCAGGTTTTCCCGTAACAGGAAATAAATATTTCTGTATTACATTTAGCAATAATATATTATTATTAGAAATAAAGAAGAAAAAAAAACAGCGTATCCTAACAACGACAGACCACATAAGAGAGCTTAAGAGTGCATAAGAGCCTTTTATACATTTAACAGTTACATCCAACATAGTGCAGCTCTGTTTAAACAGATGAGGGAATCAGAATCAAGTAATGCTGCTTCCATGTGACACTTCATGTTAAACTTTAATACATTTTGTAAATCTTAAAAAAATATGTTTCACAAAGATGGACATGTTGACTATATAATAAAGATTTATTCTAATGGAAATCATAATAATAATATTTATCGTTATTGATAATGTCAGCAGCATTTGCATATGCCCCAAACAACAAAGTGGGGTTCATAATGAATTAGTTAATTTAATAATTATTCATTCATAAAGTTTGGGGGCCTTTCACAGCTTTTTTGGTGGTCAATTAAGCGACAGTTGAGCTCTCGGCAAAGACATTTATTCAGGACGTCGGTGAATAAAAATATGAATAAATGGTTCGAGATAAACGGCTTGAACGTATTTAATATACAAAAAACCGGG